>NW_024884800.1:14954876-14958509 GCF_019232065.1 Centrocercus urophasianus | reverse complement strand
CTCCCCCCAAATACCCAAGTAAACAACATAACACATACAGCCATATGTACACACACCCCAACAACAACAAAAAAATACAACCAGAATGCAAAACTTCCTGACGGAAACTTAAACTGATTTTTAGGTAAAAAAAGAAAAAGCACTATACATTATTACACGTTGCAGTGCATTCCTGAAGACTAGCTTAGGCAAAGCAAGCTGTGGTTCTAACACACAGCCACCATGCACTTCCCTGCCACTTCTGCTCTTAGATACAGCCCTGCTCTGAGTTGGCCCTGTCAAAGGCAAAATCCAGGTGCACATAGAAAATCTTAACAAGGCTAAGAAAGCCCTAAAAGTAAAACACCTACACGCAGGTTTTTCATGTTCAGAATGACTTTCTACTAACGAGGTTCCAGGGGGCACTGAACAGCACACAAAGGTGATGATTGAAACTGGCTTAAAACGCAACCCCCTTTTTGGAGCATTTATATCAGCATCCTCATAAATACGAAGTGATGGAGATGCACGTCCCCAGTTTGCAGGCTGCAACCGGATTCTGAAATATCTTGTGAGGTTACAGTAGTTCCAAAGACAGCCTCTTTGAAAAACAAAGGACGGGAAAGATGAAAAGAAGTTTGTGGAACAAGAAAGATAGTAAACAGTCTTCAAATCTAGCATTAACAATGCTGTTTACAGGAATAACAAGGTAAAGCACTAACTTTGCACCTTCCTTTCTAGAACATGCATTTTTTCCCTTTTATTCTACAAATCTCTAGTGCTGCAAATACAAACTACTTAAGATGGAGGAGTTGGTCCAGTCCTTCAGAATGAAGTCTCCTTTGAAGGAAATTTTGGGAATCTAGATCTGCCACTCCCTAAAGAAAGGGCAGCTGTGAAGATCCCGAGGTAACTAGAATGGACTTCCTAAAGGACTTGCACCTTCCTTCTGTTAAAAGCATCATATGCAGCAGAAAGGAAGTTTTGAACAATTGCCTACAGATTACTTCCTTAGAAAGGCCAGAAGTATCAACCAAAACTCATTTCTAATGAATCTTGCAGCCACTAAGCAGACATCACTACTGAGTCTAAAAAAGAACCCCCCCCAAAACCCAAGCAATTCAGCTCAGAACAGTCATCTGTCAAAAGCTAGTCTCAAATGTCTGTAAGTTAGTCCCAGTAGGTGGAATAATTCTCCAGCAATATAGAAGAGTCGTGAACTATTCTGAGTTAGGGGGAGGACTGCATTTTCCTTTCTGGGAGACACGGTTGCTTTGGCTTCTTCTCTCTTTGGGTAGACTTTAACATTTGCTTTTCATTAACACAAAAATTAAACACAGAAATAGTTCAAAACCAAAAGGTGTCGCATGAAACAGATACGTTTGTTACATAAAGTGAGACAGCTGGGCAGTCTAGGAATTGATTTTTTAGATACTATCACATTCAGCTAAATACTGTTCTTCTATTAATAGACATAAATATCACAAATTACTATTAGTGCTTCTGCTGCTATGCTTTGAAATTGCCTGTTGTATTTGTTAACATATGATGGCCATTAAAGGATCGTGGCTTCATCAAGGGAAGACAAATAGATAAGCAGTGGACTTGGATATTTAGCTCTGCCTTTCTCTACTTAACTACTACCGAGATAAATGAGCCAAAGCTGATAGTCGCAACAGAGAAAATTGTTGCCAGATATCAAGTGGAATACATGGTAATTTCAGATACCCATGGGATGCTCCTGAAGGTAAATCTCATGCATACTCCAACAGAACTAAGAACAGATTCCAAAGAGATGAAACCAAATGGGTGATGAGAGCATTTCTTTTGGAGGAATTATTCCTGAAGAAGGAGCAGACACTGAGATAGATTTTTCCAAGAATCAGAACAAATATATTTATAACTGCCAACAAAGAGCCCTTAAGCATATCACACCTAAAAGTACATCTCAGAAGGGCCTCAAGCAAAAAATAAAAATAAAAAATCTGACCCTCAGATTTCTCAACCAAGTATGCTGAACTGGTTTAGAAGAAAGTGATAGATTAAAAAAAAAAAAAAAAAAAAAAAAAAGCTGGATAAACTGATGGCAAGTGGAACTTCCCCGAGTGAAAATGATTGCAAGTTTATATGGTGTTGCAGCTTCCTGCAATGAAAGAGTGACAAAGTATATTATCTCTAGTGTGCAGCTGTAATAATATTCAATGCTGTGCTAACACACAGCACTGTCTTGACATCTTCTGTCTAGTTCTAGTTCAGAAGAGCCACTTCGGTGATTCATTGTCCTCTCCTTTACTGTTAACAGAGCTATGCTGAAGCACTGGTTTTAAAGCATCTTTGTGCCTCCTGTGGGAGCAGAGACTGTTGACTGCATTGCAACAATTTCTGGTAGAACCTGAGACACAGCTGCTGGTCTCTCTGCTGAGTGGGATCTTTTCAACCTGTTTGGAGTAGGATGCCATCACACTTAGAAGAGTTCAGTCACACTGCATTTGAGGATGGTGTTTTTGCTTTTATTCTTTCAGTCAGATGAAATCTTCAAACACTCATCTGTGAACTTCTGGGGAATTTTCCGAGCTTATATGACTGCATATAAGATACTTCTCCGTATTACTTAAATGTTTGCTTGGTGTGCCACTTATCGCAGTCACTCCTTATACAGCTAGCAGGTTTCAAAAACCAGAGGTGTGAAATCAGCCAGATCCCTGGGCTTACTGTGCTATATAACAGAGTTTTTTTGAAATACAAGGATTGATTTGTTTTAGTCTTTGCAAAGAAAACTACTTAGAAAAGAAGATGAAATATTTACACTAAGTCCTTTAATACTGGTAGAAAGCTAGCCAAATATAAAGGGCATTGAGACCCAACTACCTGCCATAATATTACAGAAAAATCTGAGTAGTGTAAGCACTGTCCTGCCTTTTATATGTAGCAAGCAAAAACAAATAAATCTAAATACTAATTTGAGACAGACTCTGAAAGAATATTGTTTCAGAAGTTGTTTTCTGTGTACATTAACACGAGATCCCAAGCATATACCAAATGCTTAAGTTATTTTAAAAATATCTAGTTATTTACACTTGATAGAACTAATGACATTAATTCATCTGTTACAGTAGTGCACAATGGTTACAGATTGTTGGTATTGTTTGAAACGATACCTGCCATCTGTAAGAGGTAGGTATTACGAGGTGGGGATGAAAAGCAGGATCAAAACAACTCTCAGTGCACCTGATGCTCATTCACTTTGACAAGGCACACATCATTACACAAGCAGAGATGTAAGGGGGAATCGAGATCACTTCTTTTTATTTTACTTATGAATACATTGTATGTTTATATATTTTTATAGCTATATTTCTACTGAACAGGAATTGACAAGTTGCACTAAAGAAACACACACAACTTTGCCCTTTATCTGGGAGTAGTCAAATTTGTGCAAGATCAACAAAGAGAAAAGTGATAGAGAAAACACCATTTAGAAGTTTACTTTCTGGACCAAAACAATACTTCAGAAAGCAGGGAAAATTATTCTACTCTTCCCCTTTCACTGAGAAGCAAGGAATTTCTTAAGCTAGTCTATATACCATATACCACATATATACTATATACCATTACATATACCATATAGTCTATGCACTATATACCATATATATA
>NW_024884800.1:14920183-14954866 GCF_019232065.1 Centrocercus urophasianus | reverse complement strand
CATATATATACTATATACCATTATATATACCATATAGTCTATGCACTGTATACCATATATATATATATTATATACCATTCTATGTACCATATAGTCTATGCACTGTATACCATATATATATACTATATACCATTCTATGTACCATATAGTCTATGCACTGTATACCATATATATATATATACTATACCATTCTATGTACCATACACAAGTTGCACTCCAGTAATATTATCAGACCCAGGCAAGAAATAATTTGCCCCCAGACTTTCTACCAGAAGCAGTCCATCACACAGAGCAGAGATAAGAGCAATGTTGATGGTATATTGCTGTTCAGAAACTATCCTAAGAAAACAATTGAAAAGGAGTTGATATTTTGAGAAAGAAATGTAAACCAGTGTATTTTGAAAGTCATCTTGGTGACAAGTGTACCAGAAATAGATTTGTTTACAAAACATTTTCTACTACACACGAAAGACTGAAGAAAGCACAGCTGCCTTGTGCCACGTTTGCAAGCTTTGAAAGAGTAGTGCATATGTACAATATTGGCTACCTCTCTATTGCTTTCTGTCATTGCCCGATGCCCATCTCCTCACTTTATAAATTTTCCAAGAAAACACCTTCTTGGTTGTCTTTCACATTCAGAAAGAATTCCTGTGCACAAACCAGGTTTTGTTTTGTTTTTTTAAATTCCCCACTAAATGATCTTGTTTGAAGATGCTTACCAGAAATCAGGCAATACTTAAGCTCTCTGTAAGCTATGACGATAGCCTAGCACGCTGACCAAAACACATATGACGTCTGAAGATATACAGCCTTCCCACAAATATGGCTCCTTCGTTAATGTGCAGCAGAGAGCACAAAAGTGCTGCACTATTAATGGCTGAAGAGGGGCGTTGATATTTTCCTACCACATGAACACAAGGTGGTGCTACTGCTCCTGTCACCAGCACTGATTCTCCTCTTTCTCCACTAAGCCTTACCTGAGTGATGGTAGATGGCTTTAACGTAGCTGGTCTACCAGACATTTTCTTTAAACAAAATATAAGAAATAATCTCCGTTAAACTAACTTTAAATGAAATATTTTAAGAACTTGCTTTCATTTTGGTAAATTGAATAAAAAGAACCGATTCCCAGTTGATGTAGGCAAATATCTTCTTCAGTAATTTGGCTTGAATTCTACAAACAGACTGGTTGTATGCCTAACTTCCCTTCGCAGACATTAATTAACATGAATTCTAGGTCAAAAAAGAAAGAAAAAGCCTCAAGAACATCAGTATTTTTTTCAGTTCTTAAGACAGAATTTAAACAAACATGGAATGAACAATGAAATATATAAATAAGTATAATCCCAGGTGATCAAAAAGAGCTGGGAAAGATCAGTTTAAATACCTTCCTGCTGTTAACAGAAAACCCTTTGGTACTGCAGAAAGATGCATCTAAACTAGAAAATTAAAACCAAACCAACCAACAACATTCTACTAAGAAAGATGACTATGCTTGCAGCCCAGAAAACCAACTGTATCCTACGTGCAGCCAAAGCAGCATGGCCAGCAGGGTGAGGAGGTGATCACACTGCTCTGCTCTGGTGAGACCTAACCTGGAGTGCTGTGCTCAGATGTGGAGTCCTTGGTACAGGAGAGACAGGGACTTGTTAGAGCACATCCAAAGGAGAGCCACAAATATGGTCCAGTAGATGGGATGCCTCCCTACAATGACAGGCTGAGGGAGCTAGGGCTGTGCAGCATGGAGAAAGGAAGGCTCTGGGGAGAGTGGCCTAGTGGATATATGGAAGAAGTTTATCTTACAGTGAGGGTGGTGAGGCACCAGCACAGGTTGCCCAGAGAGGTGAGGAATGCTCTGTCCTTGGAGACGTTCAGGGTCAGGCTGGACCAGGCTCTGAACACCTGATGGAACTTCAGATGTTCATTGCAGAGATGACTTTTGAAGGTCCCTTGCAATTCAAGAGATGCTATGATTCTATTAAAATCACTCAGGAAAAATAATGGAAATGTTTGTTCTTGAACATGAGTACATGCTAGGAGAGGTTGAAGTTGATAAGCCTACTCTTCAGAGTGGTATAGCAGTTTTGAAGAGAGATTAAACTTCTAAATGACAGGCATCATTTCTTTCCCAAATAAAATAACACTGCATTGAAAGATTACACTGAAGAAGAAGCACAAAATCGAAGTCATGTTTCTTAGGATATTTTAGATATATTATTTCAAAGTCATTGTAAGTCTGCAGTGTAATTTGTTTCATTGGAAGGAAATTGTAAAAGGAGCTTTCTTTAAGGACAGTGTATAAAGAGAGTACCTTTTTCATATTTCTTTTTAGGTCTGATAGTTACATAATGATTGTGTTAAAGAAATTCTGACTTAGTATTTTGCAATATTTTTAAGGCATTGAAAAGCAAACATACTTTATAGGATCCGACCTGCTGCTTCCTGCTTATGTTCTCTTTAATTACATAACAATCCCTGATGCTACTACTTTTCTTTGTATTTTACTGATCTCTATTGCTCATGTATTTACTTTTCCCTAGAGAAAATATAACAAAAAAAAAAAAAAAAAAAAAAAAAAATCAAACCCAAACAAACAAGACCTCAATATCTTAATCTCATCAGCTTAATTAGACACAAAAGTAACTCTGGCCTCATTAAGAAATGTCCTAAAGCTCACCTGATAGCAGGTGAGCTTGAAAACACATCCAGAGATCAGCTTGTCAGCCAGCCCTAGTTGTTACCAAAACCTGGGATACAGCTAATGTAGAGAAGAAGAAAACTAAACGCTCAGTAGAAATCTCAGCGGAAGAGGTGACTAATTAGAGATAATTATACACAGATTTCTTCCATTAAAAGTGCTTTAAAACATAAACATTCAAATTTTACTTAGACTCCCAAGTGCTTTCCAAGAGGTAAGCTTGCAAAAAAACTCTTTCAAATGATGTCAAGCACTTTTAAGCCCAATGACTGATCTGTTAAGAGCTATATCACTAAAACATTCTGGTGGCTTGGATTTTCTTGTTCACCCCCAGTTTAGTAAGAAACAATAATAATAAGTAATATGGCTTAAGTTAGTACCATAGTTGCCCTAGAGCAAAGATAATCAAGTGCTCAGTCCCAATTTGCTACTGCTCACCAACTACTTCAAAAGCTAGACCAAACATTTGCTTGATATGAAGACATGGAACTCTTCAGAACTGAAGCTTAAACTACCAGAGAATTTTTAAGTGGCGTTGAGAGAAAAGGATGCAGTCCTAAAATTGCATTATCTGTAACATTAAAAAGCCTTACTACGCAACCTATAAGAAGGGTCAAATCTCTGGAATACTTATGAACAATTTCTAAAGTCACTGAAGCAAACTGTGAAATATCTTCATCCCTTGCATAGTTCTACGTACATCAGAGCAAACTCAGAATTTCAAATTATACAAAAGAACTCCAATATTCTTTCAATTTTTTAATCTGTCAACACCAATCGCATTACACTTTGCTCTGCTCACAAAAAAGCAAAATTGCTTCTGACAGGTTCTTGGCAACAGCAAGCAAAGTATTCACAGGTAGGCCAACAGCCATTACAGAAAGAAGAACTGAACTCACCCAGCTGGTGAAGGGAATCTCTGGCTGTGCAGCACTCCTCCTCAAGAAGCAGCCTAGCACCAAGACATGCTCTCTGTTCTGTGGCCAGTCCTTGTATGAGCCCAGGCTGGCTCTCCCCTGGCTGCTTGGAGAGCACAAGTGCAAACAATTTGCCTGTGCTCCCTGGGCAACCACAGCTCTTCACCAGGTGCTCAGTCACCAGTTCAAGCCCTGACCTAACAGTTTGCTTGCAACACACAAAATCCTTAGGTCAGTAACATACTGTGAAACTAGTTAGTAAGATACCACAATTCACAGCACATTCTTAAAATATATAATACTTAGTTATCATGCAGGTACTTAGGAACATCTGCATCTACTCATTTATTTGAGAAGTTCCAGTTTTCATCTTTTAAAATAATCACAATTTATGCAGCTCGTTTTGGAGATACAGAAGAACACAGCATTCATCTATTTATCCATACAGTTGCCTGTCAGGTTCTATGCCTTATTACCATGCATTCATGGCAGAAGAACAGTTAGGATCTATGGGCAACTCACACAATGGGCAAGAACACACTCAACAAGTTTGCAGACAGTAATATCAGGTTATGGCAAGTGGTCCATACAGCGATCAGGGCTCACAGGACCAGATCTGGTATACTGTTTTGAGCTCCATGAATCAGGAAAGACATAGCTTTACTGGAGTGAGTCCAGGAATATGGGATGGGACAAGAAGCAAAAGGTACATGTTGGAAGGGTTTCATTCTAGGAGATTTATTTTCCAACGTGAGATCATCCAATGTTGGAACATTTGAGAAATTAGGGGTTCTCTGTGTAAGGAAATACACAAACTCGACAGGGCCAGGTTCCAGCAAGCACTGGACCAGAAGTCTCCAGACATGTCTTCCAATTTGGTTTTATTCTTGATCAATAAACTTTTTCACTGCATCAAAAGAAAACAAGGCAAAAATACCTGCATATAAAACCTCATAAAAACTCAATCACTGTATTTACAGCAAACTATTCTAAGCAGCTTTAAAATAAACTAAAACCTATCAACATTCTTCCAGTGAGGTAACAGCCCTGAATATCCACAAAAATGGCAAAACTTTTTTCATCCAGAAACCTGAACTTCAGCACTTCACTTGATGCAGTTGGTAATACTTGATGATACAGGTGACAGTGACACAGTTTACATCACTGCCACCATTTCAGTGCATTACTGTCCTCCAATAAGGGTTGTTACTATCAGCATATATGTAAAAAGATTATAATTCTAAGTAGGTAAATGTAACTGTAGGATAACTGTAACTAAGTAGGATATGTAACTGGACAAACTGATAATGTATGTTTAATCTTTGCTAAAGCATTAAAAGAAGCTGTTTCCTAGGAATACATATCTAAATTGTTATAACTAGAATATACTACTCGTGTCAGTAGTTAGAAGCTAATAATAGCACATGCACCAGATTGATATTCTGTGTTCCTTTTATTCTCTCTTGCTATCATCAGAACACACTGGAAGAGCTGATGGGGTAGAGAGTCAACTAAAGCAAAGAGTGTGGTCATACACACTTCATAGAAAACATACTGCAATGAAATGAATATTGCAGAGGCTGTAAGAATGTCAGAAAGAAGTAATGAATTTGCAAGATTTGTAGCAACAGTAAAAACCAAAATAATAAAAAGAATATTGTGGCCACATTTGTTCTGTTGCTCAGGTCATTCAGAGTTTTCGAAGCAGAAAATACTTACTTATTTATTTATTTATGAGAGGTAGACTTCAAGATAGAACAGAACCAGAGAGCTGTTATTTATCAGACAGAAAGTATTAATCAGTTGTTGGAAACTGCTCGAGTCTCAAAGGGTTATAACATATAGATGGTAACTGATTGTGATGTGTGTGCAGTTTGGGGCACAAGCTTTACAAGACTGGTTTCTCCAGTCTTCTCCAGTCTTCTAAAGCCTTCTTCTTTAACTAAAAGCAATGTGATGGAAATGCTGGTATTCAAGGCAGCTAGTTCTCTGCCAATTTACATTTATATTCTTAATGTCTAGGCTGAGCCTAGGGAAATTTAAAACTTTATTTCATTAATGCTAACTTCTACAGAAATCCCAACATGCACAGATGTTCCTAGATTGCAGGGCTAGTTAGATGAGAATTCAAAAGCTAAACATAATTGCTGGGTGGTTATGATAGTTAAATATATACTGTCAGTTTTGACTTTTAAAGTCCCTACGGACATAAATCCACTGTTCTGAAAGTTAAAAATATAAAATAACAGAGTAATGAACTAAAATATCTTTAAAACATGTGGTAAGTTCAAACCTTTGTTTGCAAATATGTTTTAATCTGTTAGAGAATAACAAAATGGTGTGGCTTGTTCGGGAGAAGTTTCTGCAAAATGCTAGACAATGTAATCTCTGTCTTTGGCTTTTGAATGGATGGCAAATTACAAATGTGCAGCTATTTTAACAGCCCAGATTGGCTTATGTTCTGGCAGGCTTTTGTGAAGTGCTGCAGTTTTACAATGCTAATGCAGCATTAATGTGCACCCATTTACTGGCTGTCATCAGCTCTGTGCAGAAAGCTCTGATACAAGTTCTTAAAAAAAAAAAATCCATGTAGAGGTCTGTGTGCAGAAATGCTGGTCACAGGCAGAAATCCTTGCAGAAGTACAAACAGAATTAAAATCACCAAGGTCCGTCTAAATTGGCCGTGTGACTTCTCTCCCGCAAAGCTGAACATCTCCTCTTTTTATACCAATGAAACTGAGGAATAGCAGAATAAAGGCTTGCCAAATCGACACATCTGCTTAGGCAAAAATTAGCTCAGGATGAATGAGACCTACTAGTTTCGTTATACAGTGATTTACTGCCATTAGCTTTGTTTGTAGCTGATGACAGGCTCATGCCTCCAGAATGTAAACCTTTGCCTCAACCCTATTGAAGCTGCTTAATGCACACCTAATGTCACACTATATGAGTGCTTCTTTAAGTATTGAGAAGGTCCTGCTCTGATCTAGTTCATTTTCATCTTGCAAGATAAGACTGCAATAGTACAAGACTGTAGAGAATCAGACCTAGAATAAATAAATTAAAAATGATTATAAAATATGCATAGGGCATTTATATAAAACCATATTTTCTGCAAGGGAATCTCTTATGAAATTTATAGTACAGTATATCACCAAAGACGGAAACTGAAGAAAAGGTTAATAGCTGAACTAATTATAAGTCCAGATATATATAATTTAGTCTCCTAAACAGCATCAAGCCCTTGCGGTTTAAGTAAGAAGTTATAAGGGAAATACTCTTTTGGAACCTACTGGTCTTTTCTGTAATATTTATGAGTATGCTAGTATTTAATTCATTATTTATAGGTTTCTGACATTCATCTCATTTGATCATATATATAATTTTTATCGGTACTTTACAAACAAGCAAGTACTTCAAGAAAGCAGACTATAATGTAAATCTGCAATAGCCTTTGGGAAAATGTGTTAAGTATGTAAACCTGACTAAATAATGTGTGGACATATGGGACACTCCGTTAAATTTACAATTTTGCTGTAGCTGAGGTAAGTTTTAACATTCATGTTATTCATTCTAACTGCAAAAAAAAATTAGTTTTAAATTTCACTGTACAGCAATAGATAAGAAACGCAGTCTCATGAGAATTAGAACTAAAACACTCATGTTTCTCATGTTCCTTTAACCTAAGGCTTCATTAGACTGTTAGCTCATTGGATGGGAAGAGTAGAATGAGTCCGAAACATTCCAGTATAACATTTGTTATAGAAACTAATGACTGGAGGAGGTCTGTTGATAAATGAGTGAATAATGTTCAGTTTACCTGTACATAAAATGATAGCCACATGTATGAGGGATGCTCCAAAAGTAATGTCTCATATTTTATTATGTTGGCCCACAAGGTCAGAGATGGATGTTGGTACAGCCGTAGAGGCTGAACCTGCCTGCCAGTATTCCACTACATTTTGTTGCTATGCAACAGATGGCAGCAGAGGGGCAGACTAACAAAATAGCATCTGACACAGAAGTGTATATGAGCGAAGGGGTGGGATTGAATTCCTCCGTGCAGGAAAAAATGGCACACATTGACATTCATTGACACTTGCTAAAAGTTGATGGAGACCAAACAGCAGATATGAGCACAGTGAGGGGTGGGTTGCATGTGTTAGTGGTGGTGACAAAGACAGCAGGTCCACAGGTGCAGATTTTGATGAGCATAGCATGTAGGCTCTTTTGTCACTGACTAAAATGCACAGCTAATGGTGGTGACTATGTTGAACAACAGTGTTTGGTAGCTGAGTGTTTGCTCTATCAAACAGTGTATTTTGCTCTTTGTGTCTATTCTAGTTTCTATGGAAATAAATAGCAGGCATTACTTTTGAGATGACCTACATATATATTTATCTATAATAGGTAGCTGTAAAGCAATGTCAAATGATTACTGTTCATCTTGTGGTCTACGACTGGAATGTAAGTAGAAGAAAGAAGTTCTAATAGCTCTAATGTAGAATTTTGGATGACAGGACCTTAAGCCTATAAATTGTCTAAATGAGACTAATATCTCTCTGTGGAAATGCATATGAACATTTTCTGGTGTGAGCATAAATCAAATATGTCAATCTAAGTAGAAAAATATAGAAATACTATGACTCATGAGGAGAAATAAGAGTCAAAGACAGACCCAGTTGAAAGACAAAGGCAAAAGCACAGTAATACTCTTTGAAGTTGTGCTTAGCTAAACAGTCTGACCAAATTTTTACAACTGAAGATTATACCTTTTGGTTTTAGATGGTTTCTTTGTTTCTCCCCGTGTATTACTCTGTCACAATTCTCAATTATTTGGTAATTTCATTTAAGTTGTTGTAAAAGGGGAATAAATTTTTTTAAGGCTTCATCATATATAGTTATCCTTTTACCAGATAACCTTTCAAATGCACAAAAAGCTTCTCCCCATGACCATGGGGAACAAAGAATTAGAGGCATTTTCTCTCAAAACTAGCAAAATGGACAACTAATGAAGCATCTCAGTAACTGGAATAAATGCGGTGACTTTCAACGTTTTTGGACCAGGATTCCCTACTGAGTCCTATTCCTTCAGTTCTTGATGGTGGTAAAAGCAGCAGCACCAGGATTGCTTGGGATACAAGCTGCAAGGGTAAAGGGAGTTATTGTTCTGAGTTCTGCTGGAATCAGTCTTGCCAAAGGGAAGTAAAAATCAGTCTGACCTGCATGTAGCTACTGCTGCCTTCCTGACAGGTCAGATGGGAATAATGCAGAAGAAAGTACAGCCACTGCATCTCTAGGAACCACTGCCTTGGAAGTGAGCACTAAACTAGGTATCTGCCAGTGAGTTTCTACTCCCACTTTGCCAACTAGACCATGTTCTGGGCCCCATTTTTTCATCTCCTAGAATAACACCGACCTTTATAAAAAGCATTCATCTCTACCATTGGAAAGTACACACTATGAGTGAGAGAAGTCTCTACTGATATTGTGTGAAGAAGAGCAGAGAAAAAGGTAGGAATCATTTTAGAAACTCAGAATAAACATTTGGTGCATTTAGCTCTGTGGAGATGCATGTAGGTTTGCTGGACAAATTCTTCTGAACCAACATACTATGCTTTTTTTACAAGAAAAGTAAACAAAAAGCAGTTGACAACAAGCTATTTGCAATACACTTAAACTTTTTTACTTTCAAATGTGAGCAGAAAAGTCCTTTAAAAACCAGTCCGAAAATCCCCAAACTTTGCCCTCGATATCTCATGTAGGCCTCCCATAAACACAAGCACTAAATCTTTAACTCATTACCTCTTTTCTTGTTAGAGGCTAAATGATACTTCTTCCCATTGTAAGAGGAATGAAGAGTATGCATTTTCTGAGCTGCTGAAGCTTGTTATTGAAATTAAGCTTTATGACACTGCTGTTTTCCATACTTGGCCCTAGTCTATTGGATTTGTGTGGCTGCTTCCAGAAATAAGAAGGGCAAGTGTCAATGCGTTTTCAAAAGCAAAGGCAAAGATCTGGTTGTTAAATGGGCTGAGTGAAGCAATCTCCTAGAAAGGACACCTACCAAAAGCTGTACATAGAAGAACTTGTCCTAATATGCTCCTCTGCTTTTGTTACAGTACAGTCCAAACTTAACTATGACCTTTCCTTTAACATTTAATACCTTTGCATGTCTGTGGTTTTCATTAAGATCGATTGCTTTAGAAAGGCTGGGTGACAGGGAAAGTACCATCCCTTTTACTCATCTTTTAATAAAAGATAGTGTATTTTAGTGTTTATGATGTAGTGAAGAAGTACTGCCTCTATTTTCCAAAGAGTTCTTGTCAATTTTCCTTTCCACATGTTATAAACCATATTGATGTGAATGCCTTCTGAAGTTACTCAGTCAAAAAAGTAATTCATTTCAGTAGAACGATTTCTGAGGCACATCACTGCCCTGTAGACTTTCATCAGATTCCTTTCTTCACATGAAAAATGAGTACATTTCTAAACTGCAATTCTAAATATTGAATAAGGCTACTGATATCAATAAGTTTGATTATTCAAGGCATGAGCTTACAAAATGTTGAGCGCTTCCTCTGTTGTTATCAAGGTACAAAGTGAGAGTGTAAAACCTTATCTGTGTAGTATGCAGCGCTTTGCAGGACCAGACCCTAAAGAAAGATGATCAGCAGTTCACAGAAATTCACAGAGAGAGCTGGAAGCACACATAGTATTAGCATATATTGAGTGATATTCACAAAAAGATATATTAGGTCATTTGAGAACATTAATTTAGAATTAGCAACAGAGGCTGATGTACGAAGTAATATTATCAACGGCATTGCAGGGAAAAACAGATATTTTTTAGCTCATATACATCGAGATAGTAAATAACTCACATGTCAGCTTCATATTTTCACGTGGCTGCAATGGAAGTGGAAGAAAACTGAAATGAGATTTATGATTACAACTCTATGTTCTTCTACTCAGTATTGTACTGTGTGATACTTCTGGAGTTGGAAATCAGCATCTATTTTAGTTTTGCATCCAGTCAGTTTTCTAGTTAGGTTTTACTATCTGAAAGCCAAGAGAAATTCTGATGGGTAATGGCCTTATATTTATCTACCTGCCATAAATGTATCATCCTGGAGCATTAGTGTTTCCATTAGGAGATACCCCGTATTAGTTGAGCACTTTGATAAATGGCAGATGCAATTGTTTACAGATTAGTTTTGTTAAGCTGATTTTAACTGTACGCAGTACATTCTTTGATTCCTACAGCATTTTATCTCACTTCTTGATTTTGTAGTTTTCTTTTTCAAGGATTACATGCTTTCAGGTGGACATTTTGCTGTTTTGCCTAGGGTATTCCGATTCATCTTATTCTGGTCTGCTTTCTGTTCAGATATTTGTCCTGAATCAAAAATTCATTTTCTTTTTATCAAGAGTTTTCTTTTTCCAAGAGGTGTAATTTTATTTACTTTCTCCCTTTTGCCCTTTTTTTTCTCGTTCTTTTTGATAATTCATTTAAAGGAAACAATATTTTATTTAATGCCATTGAAAGCATCACTGAATATATTACTTTAATGCAAACTGTTTTTCTTTCATGAAATACAATAAGAGCTCTAATAGAAATTCTGTAAAGTCAGTGGAGTAACTTGATTGAATGAGAGAAAACAGCATCCTCTCATTTCACCAATCCAGGTAATACAAATTAGATAACAAAACATCAGTAAACACCGACAAGCCTATTTTGCAAGCGCACAGTTAAAGGCCAATAGAGAGGTAAATCTTGAAAAGCTTCATCTTAAATCTGGGCTGTTCTTGCTAGACAGCATTTGAAAGCACACACAGCACAGATCACAGTAACGCTGGCTGTAGTAAATCTGTCTTCCTATCTTCTGTCCATCAGAATCTTCTACATTAAAATTTCCAGCTACTTAGCAGAAATCACTAATCATGTTACTCATCTTAAATGCCCAACTTTTCAAATATAAGATCAAAATACATCTTAGGACACAATGGAAGAGTCTTCAGAATCACAGAATTACTCAGGTTGGAAAAGATCACTGAGTCCAACCACAACCTAACCAAACTACCCCAGCTCTAACAACCCTACCCTAAATCAGTCTGCAATCAACAGTGTCACAACCTGATATTGTCTTCTATAAGTTATATCATAAAATGTATACTACATAAATATGCTCCATGCATGAAGAAATATTTTCCACAATGAAAAGGTGAAAAGAAGGAAATATTCTACCAATACAAGAAAATTCCCAATTTACATTGGAAATCACACCACTTGAAAATCTAATGTGTTGGGTAGACATAAAATATTGGTTTTTTTCCAGCCTTACATCGAAAGAATCTTATTTTCCAAGCTGTACATGCAAGGCATAAGAGAGCCAAAGCAGCCACTGCTGTACACAGAAAGAAACATGATGGACTTGGGAAAAGGAGAAAAACTACAGTTAAGTAGAGAATCAATGTATTTGCACGAAAGCTACACTTTAAGATTTTAAAATGCAAATATAAAAACCTTGATTTTCACTTCAGATCTGTAACATGTCAGGTGCAGCTTTGAAATAAGCTGGTGAAATACATGTATTTTTTATGAAAGATCGTTAAAAAAAAAAAAAAAAGAAAAAGATTAATGAGCAGAATAACAGAAAAGTTGAAGTTGAAGCAAAAGTCTCTTTGGTCCCTTTTTCCTATACCCTACCCTCACGTGGAGATGAAAATTCCAAGAAATTCTATTTAATAAAGGCAGGAACATCTCTTCCAAAATTAAGATATTGTAAAAGGGAACAGGAGAAAAGGCCATTCACAGTGAATAATAGAAAACACAAAGAATAAAATAAAAAAGTAACAGAAAACACAGTTTTAATAAGTGTTTTAAAATAGACAGGTTCTGTAAAAGGATAGCAAGATAACAGTTCCTGTAAAAATAGCTGCCAAGAAAAGAGTCTGTGGTGGAAGAGTAGCTATAGACATACTTTTCAATAAGCATTCAACTTCTACCAGTCTTTTAAACCTATGACCTTTAAAAATGTGACAGCTGCTATACTTCTCATTGCATAAAATTTAAAAGAAAAAATTAAGACCATTGTTTCCCTACACACTGTTAGAAGCTAAAAGGTTGTTGATGATTTTAAGAAGGACTCTGAAATGAGAATTTTATTTTTTATATAAAAGTATTCTCTCTTGAAGCATTTAATTCTCACTTTAAAAATACTGATCTTTATAATTTTACCAAATTCCAAACCTTCCTATGGAGGAATTCTTTGGTACTATTGCTTTGTGTGGGGCTGATTCGATTTGTGCATCTCAGAAAGCAAATAATCATGAAAAACAGTTCCTTAAATAACACTGTGGTATTTTATCTTTCCACAAATACATTCCTCTATTGTAAGTAAAATGGTGCCTGTTTATCAGGGACAAAATTAATTTTGTGGTTTAAAGATCAAGCTCTCAATACGTAATCTATCCGCAGATTGCAGAGAAGGATAATGACACATCATTTATTTTATAATCCCACTGTTTTAAAATTATATCACCAATTTAACCTACTCATATGAAACACTATTAAAATGGGAACATTTTATAATGAGAAAGTTTACAAGAGTGCATGGATTTCTCTTAGTAAAGTGAGAGGTACTGAGGCTTTTACTTCACTGAACTGCAAAGCTGCAAATGAAGGCCTAAGCTGTGATAAGAGATTTCAAATGTCTTTATTTTTTGGATTTTTGTTCTGTGAATGTCTGCCTTTTGCCCAGAACTTGGCCTCTGCTTGAATTCAGCTATGAATTAACTGTAATTGGAAAAAATTAAGCAACCATCGATGACAGTGTTTCTGATCCTATCTGAATAAAATTCTCTTCAATCTCTTCAGCTTTTGTTGGCCTAACTGGGAGGAACGCAGCAAGAGAATTATTTTTATTACTGAAATATACACAGAAAGCAGTACTGCTGCATAAGCAAACATCACATTTGTAATGACCTGGATATGCTCCTAGATCCATAAGCAGCACATAATAAAATGTATAGCTCACCAAAACATCAGTTACTTTTTAGTGACGTTCTCACACGTATCACAGTTTCCCTTTAACTTTTGAACAGTGGTGTGTCTTGCAGTTTGTATTCCTCATGGAAAATCCTGTACGTTTGCAGTGCCTCTGCAAGTGCTATATATAGCCCAAGTATTGTTCATGCTGCTTGCAATTCTTCTGCTGTGGAAGATCTACAGTATGCAGATCTCTGTCAAGTTCTGTACTGGTATGAGTAGTATTTACTCAATTTTTTGAAAAGTGTTTCTCTTATCTGATAGGATAGTACAAAAGAAAAAGCATAGCAGACAAGGAAAGGTTTACCCTGGCAACTATCCGTGTGAAAACGTGTCTTTTACTATACAACATCCTACAGAAGCCAAAATGCTTATTAGAGGATTTCCTACTCTCATTATCTGCGTGCTGTTTGCAGAAGATACCCACCATCTACTGTCATTTACTTCCATGCAGAATGATACCCTCAATAGTGTGGCGTTAGGTATCTAGACAGCATTAAGAATAGAAAGACAGTATAGAAAAAGAACGCTCCTCCTTCCTAAGAACTGGTGAACATTGATTCTCATCTCTGTTCATGAGAACAGCTTTTAGTTTATGGTTGGGATACAGGCTCATTTACTTCTAGTGGTGAAAGAAGCCTTCCATCACTGCTACACATCTGCACCCTCAGACAGAATATTTCATCAGTTGGTAAAGGCAGCTGTGATGGAAATTTTTATCCAGAGGACATTTCAAATACAGAGGAGTCCCATCAAGGTGACATCGGATGTGTGACCAAAGCCATACAGCTGGCATAAACAATGTGCCTTACCCCTGTAGAGCTGTGGCATGCCACCAACTTCAGATAGGGTTGCTTCTGTGTGTTGAAACATACTACATTTTGCGCTGCACTGTAGAAGAATAACTGAGAAAACAGTTTTTATTGCAACATGAAAATAAAATTAGCAGTTTGGCAGTAGTCAAAAGCCACATCATTCTCATTGCAACTACTCCAGATGTCCACAGCTGACTGGTATCACAGCAGTGCTTGGTGATGCAGATAATTACATCATTAACAGCAGAGTAGCTACTACTAATTGAAGGCTTTGTCAGTAGTTTTGATAAAAAAGGCAAGGATTTCAAAGAAGGCAATGTGAAACTTTATCCTGTTTTGTACATAATGACACTTCAAGGTCCTGGCATTGCAGTATTGAGAAAACTCCACTGTTGCAACCTGTGCTATGTCAGCTCTTCAGAAAACGGTGCCTTTCGGTGCTGCAAATAAAGACTTCTCACCGTATTAAAATTTACTTTCAGAAGATTACTATATCACCTGAAATATGCTTAAATCTATAAATAGAAAAAAGTATTTCAGCTTGATATGGTGCCAGTGAATACTAAGGAATGAATATCATTCTGTTACTCTACTCAGCTTATTTCGTTTTGTTATCTAAGAATTCTGATCTCTATTCCTTTGCCCTTACTGAATGGATGTTCCAGGATTCACATACAGCATTTTGATAACTCCTGCTTTAAAATCTGTTTGTTATATCTATTGCTACCCCTATAAATTTGTCATCCATGTCGTACCATGGCAGATGCAACACTGCAACCTTAAGGTAAAAAGGATGAACATACCAAATTCTTTTGCAGCTATATATTTACACAGCTTTATTCTGGTTGGTCTATGAGTTACTTAAAACGAAGGCCCTATTTTGCAATGCGCTGGGCACAGTAAAGTAGTATCTTGGGGCCTAAGACAATCTCAAGCAAACTCTGCATGTACATATGAGATGTGCAGCTGACAAACCATTTACTGCCTTTTAAAAATACACATTTTTATATTCTATTTTGGAGACATGGCTCGCTACTGGTAGACATGAAAATCATGACTGACAAGTCTCAGGATATAATCTCCTCCATTTCTTGCACTCCACTTACAACTCTAGGCTCCCGGTGCGGTGCTCTGGTCTATCCCAGCATTGCATACGCAGCATGAAGGTGATTGACAAATTGGTGATATGGCTGCAAGCTGAAGATGTCCAAACACACAAAGAAACCCTGTCTGCAGGACATACTTTAGACACTCTCCCGGTCAGCTCAGCTCAGCTGAATGTCTCTCCATTCACTAGAAAATATTTCTAAGACTGTATTTCAATGTGTACCTTGACTGCTAGTATGCTTCTGCTTGATTCTGTTGGACTTCAGAAGGTGCAGGATTCCATCACAACTGCTTTGTAATAGTCCAACATTACAAAGGAAAAGTTTCAACTTTATAGGAGGGGACACAGAAAAACGATGAATTAATTCACGACTTTTCAAAGTATTTGAAAAATGATTACATTTTTTAATCTGCTTTATATTTGCTAGTAGCCTTCAGATTTCAATGATATCAGGAGACAATGATAACATGAAGGGCATCCACTATCAGGAAAACTGCTGCCAAAAGGAGAGAAAGAAAAGTAACTTCCTCTTTTTCTATACTGTTCTAATAGTGTTGTTTGTTTTTTTTTCTTTAGCAAACTTGAGTCTCTCACATCAACAATATTTAAGATAGGCGATAGCGATTTAAATTTTGACTTTTAAAATTCAACTACATCTCAACATTATTTTGTCCTTAGCTGACTGTGAGCCTTGTGTATTCACTTTAACTCAATCTGTATATTAATGGTGTCACATCTGTTTCCAGGTTTTCAAGCTTACTGTTGTTAATAGAGAATTTTTCTGACAGTTTTGCATAGCATTTTCCATTTTAGTTGTAATGCTACTGACCTCAGAGTTTCCATCATGCACTGAAAAGTATTACTGGAATAGATTTCTGTTTCTTTTAAAAATTCATAATACTCCAAGCTAAAAACTTTTCACGCCAATAAAAAAAAATGCAGTTCCTATCACAATAGAGAAAGTAATTCTAAACTGCTAAAATTAACATGAGTTATTTTAACTCTAATTAAAATATTACTGGAGTATTAGTAATAGCATTTAAACGGGCTGTGAGTAGCTGCTTTATAAAACCATGATGGGATATTTTTAGACACCCAGCCTTCTCAGATGGAGCTCTGAGAGCTACATTAGGAAGCTCATATTTTTGTGTTATAAAAATCTGTTATTAGCAGTGAGAAGCAAGGACTGGAGAAGGAATGTATGTTCCTTGCATTTATTCCAAATATCCCAAACTAAATGCAAAGTGAGAACGTTGATGCCAATGCAGATTGAATACAAGGTGCATACATGCTTTGTCTGAACCAAGTTACAGCAGTAGTATCGAGTAATGTTTGCATTACATGAACTGTAATTAGTTTTAACGCAGACAAAGCTAAAATGTGCCTTATATGTAGACCACCCCCAAAATAATGCCTCCTATTTATTTCCATGGAAACTACAACACATACAAAGAGCACAATGTTCTCAGCTACAAAACACTGTTGTTCAACACAGTCACCACTATTAGCTTTGCATCTTTGCCAGTGACAAAGAAGAGCTTGCACGCCACGCTTGTTCAAACCCTCACCAGTGGAGGTGATGCACATCTGCCTCTGACGTCGTGGGCCCACATGAAATAGGAGACATTACTTTCTGAGAAGCCCTCATACTTCACGTTCTACCATAGAGACATATGGGGTCAATGGCTCCCACTGAAATAAGGTGTTCTTATTTTTAAGCTCTCAGGAAATGCCCAAGGCTCAGCCACTGAATATTTGGGAAGTACACATACATCAGCAGATGCCAAAGACTCTTTAGTTCATAGGAACGAACATACCTTCTACAAATACTGAAGAGTATGAAAGAGAAATCAATGTGCAGAAACACAGGTCTTCAAACTTTTTATGCTGGAAAGCCACACACGAAGATCAAATTCAGATCTAAGCATCAGGCTTAACTTTGAATGACCTGATTTTGGCCCAATGTGTCAGAGCTTTAATATTATTTAAATGTAGGCCTTTTTTCTTGTGTCTGTGAATATTAGCAAAGTCCTTGCTGCTATAGATAAGCAGATGACATTCCATTCCTCTTCGTTTCCCTCATTAAAGCAAAGAAGTAGAATATTAATGAGTGTGGAGAATTATGTTGTCATGCATGTTAGCCTAGAAAGTATAAATCTATCTCATAAAAAAGCCAAAGGATCAAAGAAGGTTTTTACTGTTAATTGGAAACAAAGTGTCAATGGTGTCCTGATTTAAAGGGCGGTCAAGATGATGAAGCATTTATAAAGCATTTTGCTGTTGTTTTGTTTGGTTTTTTTTTTTTTGCTTGCTTGTTTTGCTAAAAAAAGGAAATTTAATTAAGGTAGAGTTACTATTAGTGCTCCTTTACCAAAATGCTTTACATTGCTTGTGGCATTCAATGAGGAATTCCCAATGTGCAAAGTAATTTTAAAAATAAAAAATACATTATTGCAAACTGCCTTCAAAATTACTAAAGGTAATATTTTTATAGCCAAAAGCACCTTCAGTGTTATGGTTGAAAGTATTTTAAATGTGGTAGTTTTACATACTTCTTTTAAATCTACACATTTAATGCGACTATTAACTTTTCATATTTCTTTTGGAAAGTGGACTTAAAAATAGTGCATGTGTCTCATAGACCAGAGGTGTTCAACCTTTTGGCTCGCCTGAGCTGCACTGAAGGAACAGGAATTGTCCTGGGCCACCTAAACAAAGGTCGCTCTGAAAGTAATGCCTCAAATTTATTTCCGTGGAAGCTACAAGTGATACAAAGAACATAACAACACTATTTGATAGAGAAAATTCTCAGCTACAACTTAGTCACCACAAGTGAAAATGCCTTTTCACTTAGTGATGAACAGGAGCCTGCATGCCACACTCATAAAAATCTGCACCAGTGGAGATGACCCACTGTCACAACTCATGAAATGCACCACCACTACATCACTGTGCTCACATCCACTGCTTGGTCTCCATCCACAATCAGCTAGAGGAGGAATTCAGCTCCACCCCTTTGTTTCATCTTCACTTTTATGTCAGATGCCATTCCATCAAATTGTCCCTTTGCTGCCATCTGTCAAACAGCAACAAAATGGAATGGGATATTGGTGGGAAGGTTCAACCTCTACTGCTGGACCACCAACGTCCACCTCTGATATTGTGGCCCAACATCATAAAACAGGAGCAGCCTTCTTAAAATATATAATATAATTCATGTACATAAGTTACAAGATTTATGGGTGTGCTCCCGGCTCAGGCTGCTCAGTGGGTCAGAGTTGCCACCATGATGGTGTGACAGAAAGGAGGCAGGTTGCATTGCAAGCTGTGCTAGGCCCACGGGTTGGACATGTTTGTCATGAGCTAGCTGCTAGACAGAAAGAGAGCATGACCTCTTCATTTTGCATTCCTGGGTTCAGCCCTAATTGCAGCAGCAAAAATTAAACCTGTATTTGCTGAGTAAGCCTAGAAATCTTATATTTCTTGCACATGCACAAATATATCAGCATAACAGACTGAGTTTATTATGCTACCATGGAATATAAATGTTAGCATTTCCTCCAGTTTGAGTAATAGATTGGATACACACTGCACTACCACAAGTGTATCTGTCTTGACTGCTTAGACTTCACAAAGTTCTGAGAAGGAGCAAATGTCTTTTACAGGTCGGAGAGCAGACTATCACAGGAGTATAGACAGGGAACAATTTTATGTTAATGTTCTCTCTAATTAAACACACAAACTGTAAACTCTAAAGTACAAATCTCTAACTTCTCAGGTGAAGTAACTGCTATGACTTGATACATCGCAAGGTCATTTTCACTCGTTTTCTTCAACTTTAATTGCAGCAGTCTTCAGATTCCTCTTGCAAAATAATCTTATTGGTTACTGTAGCAACTGTACTTGTTCATATAAACAGAAATTTGCTGAAGAAAATGAAAGCCTATTCTTTAAATTAACCTTCAGAGATAGTGATAAAGCCAAGTGGATATTGGCAATACTATCTGAAGCTCTTCTGATCCTTTTATATGATTTCTGAAGTTCCGTTTAAATGGTTACAGAATTAGATAGTTTGGGCAATCAGTTAAAATGATTTTACATTGATCAAGTTATAAAATTCACTTACTAATGAGACAAAGTTTAAATAAAAATATTCCATGCGACCTTCCATACACACCAGCGGACGAACTGAAATATCACTATTCCATGTTATTGGTATACTAGTTAATAATATCAACAAGTAGGAATTCAAACGTAATATTAGAATGCATATTATCACTGCTTAGAACAGAGTTGCCTGAACTTTTTTTTCAGTACTAATAGAATTTACGCAATTACAAGTGCAGCGTATGTCACAAAAAAATTAACATTTGCCACCATCTTGTCATTCTAAATCTGCATATATTCAGAAGCAGTGATTTCAGAGATCTTAAAGCACCTGCTGCATCAATATAAACCATAAGTAATATTTCATCATTAAATAATTTGAATCTCTGATGATAGGATTATTCAGGTGGCTGAACTTGCTGCTATTGTTCTTTTAACACAGACCTTCTAGATCAATCTTGACCCAAAAGACTGCTACACTGCAGTTGTCCAAAACGCAGGAATTCATTTCCCATTTTAAGGAGATTCAAATCTACTCCAAGCACTTGAGGTCCCAGAATGGATTCTTCTTTTCACTGGCAGCTAGATTAGAAATATTTTCTAACTGGCCTTCACGTCCTTACTTCGAAAAATATATTTGCACCTGTATTACCGTAGGCTGCACATGCATGAAGAATGATTAATAGTACCTTGCTCATGCTACCCATATATGTCTTTTTAAGATTTCCCAGCTGCTGACACCCTGAATGCCAGAGACTCCATGAACTCCCCCCAGCAATGGCAACTGTCCCCAAAGCCAGAGGGGGAGTCTCATTCTGCACTGGAGAGAGGATACACTGCCTGCCAGGGGAGGGCAGTGGGATACACAGATGCTTTCCTGATCCTTGCAGTACAAAGTGACATTTCTTCTTTGCCGACTGAGCAACTCCAAGGGATATTAATGTTCAGTGGTACATTTTCCACAGAATCACTTGACATTATTAAAAGCCATAAGCAGAAAAAGGACTCAAAGCTACAGAAGATCTTACTTTTATTCAAAGCTGTCAAGGCTGGCCAACTCTTCTGCTCCTCTTGTACTGGCATCATGATCTGCCAGCTTCTGTCTCTTTGCAAGCAAGGTTTCTTCCCTAAAAAGTGAATGTAAAATGTAATCTAGTCTGCTGCCATTTTTGTGTTTACTGTAATGTCCTCACCATGAGAGAAAAAAAAAAAAAAAGAGGAATCTAAGAAAGAAGTCCCACAAAAGTTTGTCAGATCTCTCACTACATGGGATGAGGACGGGATGTTGGCTCAAGACTGATCCACACTCCCTCAGGCTTTGTTGGAAGCTCAGTGTTGAACTGCTTGGAGTTCACACCTTGGAGCACTCCCAGCACTGATTGTGCCCGAAGTTTGCAGAATTGCAAATCAGTCAAGAAAGCTCTCCCTCAAAAACATTCTTACATAGAGGATATTTCAGCAATCCCTCCCTTCTTCTTTGAGGAATCTGCAGACATGAGTTAATCACTCAGCTTACATAAAAAGGACTTCTGTGTGCATGCTTGGAAGGGAATACCCATGTGCCCATAAAGCAACTCAGCAATAGATATTAATTCCAGCATGACATGAAGTAATATCTAATGTGGTTTCAGACTGATGAGAAATTAATCATTTTTTCTCCTCCCCACTTGAGTTATGAAGGGCAACACAAATTGGAGAGCTTGGGGAATGCACGATGAGAATCAGAAGCTTTTAGGCTTCAGTTTCAGAGCAGAGAACACTGCTGGAGTCAGCCTGGGAGGGAGCAGGGCAGCTCACCTGGCTCAGGCTGGGTGAGGCAACGCTGGTGAGACATAACAGCTCTGACATGAACATTCTGGCTGAGCATCCTGCTTTGTAATGTAAGAAGGGAAGCAGAAAAAACAGCTTTCTACATAATTGCCATGTGTTCTGCAATCACATCTAGACTATCAGTATTCCTGTAGATCTACCTAAGTGGCAACAAAGGCTCCAGCACTGACGACTGAGCATACTAGGACATCCAAGTGCCCTGACTTCTTCAGGAGGGCACTGAAGAATGACCAGCCTAGCTGCACTGCTTTGCTGGAAATGCTTGAAAAGTTTCAACCTCAAAATGACATCAGTATACTCTTCTATTAAGCTTGAGTGAGAAGAATAACAAAATAAGATAGTCGTTAACCTGAACAAGAATATTACATTAACTTCTTCAATTACTTGCTTTCATATGCTTGGCTTAGATTTAAATCTATAATTCATAGCATCAGTGCAGTTAGAAATACAAATGACCAATTTAGGTCACCTAGTCCATCTTTGCCAGCACCGTATTATTTTCACCTCTGTATTCTCTATCTTCTCCTTAAATCTTGATAGTCTGTGAGTCATTAAAGGGTCATAAACTTGGTTCTTAGCAGAAATGTTATTTGCTGATGATAATTACAAACCAAGAAAAAAACAGCATTGCAACGTACACTAAATTTGTTGATTTGGTTTTGCCCATTGCAAAATGACTATTGCTACTGGTATCCAGCTATCTGTAAAGTCAAGTATAACACAGACATACAATTGAGGATTTTTATGCATTTCGGCTACAGCATGCTGCACAGAATTGCAATTTCTATTTGAAGTGGGCCTAGGAGAACTAATTCATGCTGGTCCGCTGAACAGAGAATCATGCTGTCATGAAATTTGTTTCACAAATGTGTCCTAGAACTCCCCAGCACAGACACTTTGCTATAGGAACATGATTCAAGATTTGTGAGAGCATGAGCACACAAAGGGAAGCTAACTGTGGAGGTGCTTATTAACAACAGAGTCCCTACAACCGAGTGAGGCTCCTATCTGTAACATGTTAAATTCAGTTAAGGTGAATTCAGCATTCACTTAATATTGTTTTTAAGTGATTATAAGTTTAAGAACACCAACACCTGCTATTGAACCACAGAGAGGTAACATCTGTGGAATAAGAGGGGAATACAACAACCTAGAAAGCAGGCTGAGAGCTGCTGCTTAGGCTGAAATGAAACAGAACCACTACCCATGACTTGCAGAAAACTCAAAACCATCTCCAAACAACTCTAACAGATGCATATATATTTATATTTAAATATATATTTAAATGCCTTATGAAGGAGATGCTTGATCTGGAATCCATCATTAACAGATTGTTGTGTTAAGTCTGAAAACTGAAATGAATGCCTCAGTGCTTTCCATGCTTCCTCAGCACAGTAAAGATGAACTTAACAAGAACATTTTAAACACTGATACAGTCAGCTGTTGCACTCCCAGAAACCTGTGACTGTGGAGGTTGCCTGCAGTCTAGCAGAGAAATAAGTCCTCAAGAGAGAAACAGTGAAAAAGATGCTGTCTAGAAAAGACTGCTAGGACAATGCAGGATGCGTAGAATAAGACTAAATGTTGAACATTTTGGTCACTAGAACCTGTACCTTTATGAAAGTGAAGAAAGAGAAATCCTTTTCCCATATCTTCTGTATGCTCCAAAAACCCCCTTGTCCTTTTCCTCCAAGCCAGAACAGTCTCTAGCTAGCTGTCAAAGACTCTAGCTACAAATTTCCTGCTTTTATCTATATTTTTGGAAATAAACACCTCTCCAGTTCTCTGTGGAGTACTCTAATTAATGAAAGCTCATGCATTTATTCTGCATAGCATATAAGCCTTCTTACAAAACAAAGCAGAATAAAGTTCACCACATCACTCTTAGTCTGAATTTTCCATTGCTGGAAAGCAGAAGGGGTAAGAACAGTTGACAGATTCAGGGCACGGGATGACAGTCAAGGAGTGAAACAGTGTCCCAAAGAGTTTGTGCATTTTCTGTCTTGGAGATTTCAAGACCTAGAGATAAAACCCTGAGCTGCCTGGCTGGACCTCACAACGGACTCTGCTTTCATGGGAAGCTGGGCTCCAGCCCATCGAGAGCCACATTCCTGATCTACTGTATGATGCTTTGACTTTTTGCCTCCTTATTCAAACCAGTTTTAAAACAAGAACCACCCATAAAACAAAGGGTAATTAAGAATAGTGATAAGTAGACAGTTATCAAGAGTTACTAGAACTCAGAGATTACATGAATACCCTTTTGAACAGCTTTGATCACATTCCCACTTCTAGAAGTCTTTTGAGTTTGTGATTATAAAGTCCTTCAAGATGAAAAGCACTCCATGAATGGCATGTATATTCATTTTCCCTGCATTTATAACCCTTATGAGGAATCAACGCAGACACAGTTTACTTTGATGACAGTTACCTGTTAATTTTGCTCTGGCTTGTGAAAACATGTAACTAATCTGGAAGTTCTGTGCTGATTTATTTCCCTGTTCTATCAGGCAACTCTCTCCTATTAATTCAGAACATTAAAATCTATGCCAGCATGCAAGGGATTCAGAAACACTCTGCCAGATACTTTGTGTGTAAACCTACAATCCAAAGATAACCTAAGCAACCACAGCACAGACTCCATGATACAGGAGTGTGCAGCAGTGATCAGGATTATAAACAGAGTAGATGAGGATTTTTTAAATACACAAAATTGTGGAATTCCCTCCAGTGAATCTTGTATGCACTATGTACAATCTCATTTATTTTAAATTCTTTCTGTTCTACCATTTCCCTTTTAACAGGAAAATGATTGGAAAGGTGTATTTTATTCTCTCCAGTCTTTATTTCTTTATTGTTGATAAGCGAAATACTCTATCAGCTGTTCTAACACTTAGAGAACAATCTGAAGCATTACAGAACGAATACATGAAGTGAAAACACTTCCTAAGAAGAGCAGAATTTCCCATCTGAATACATCCCCCATTCCCACTGACAAACTGTACCTACATTTGGGTATGGGTATCCTAGCAAAAAGGTCAAATTCCTAAATGCAGTGGAAGTATTTTCCCCCCACTTCCTTCAGCACTACTACATGTGAGATGAAATGCAGCCAATACAACAGACATCCATGACAACAGTCTAGGGAAAAAGTAAAGCACAATACTACATTTGGTAGAAACAACAAGGAAGACTGAACTACGCGTGTTGTAATTTGATGAACGTAACATAGCTTTTGTGGTGAGAAGTTTTAGTGGATCTTCACCAACTGCAGATTGTGGAGAATCTCCTGCAGTGCCCAAGGCCTGTTCCCCAGTTAGAATCAGACTTTCTACTGAAACTTCTTTTTCTCCTTAGTCTGTTTCTTGTAATATTACATTTTGTAGCCTGTCAGAAGTGAGAAAAGGAAAACTGCAGCAGAGGGAAAGAAGGGAGAAGATTGCCTGCATGCAAACTGATTTTTTCTCCCAAGATTCTTGCAGTAACTGAAATGATTGCTTAGTTTTATGAAATCCAAAAAATACTCCAAGAAACAGTTTATCCCTGGCATCACAGCAATACTTGAGAAGCACAGGTGAAGAACAAACCAACTCCCTTGCAACTTCTCCCAGAAGTTGCATCCCAGCCCTGAATCTTGCACATCGCCTCAAATGAGCTTCAGTCAAATACTAAACTGCCTCACATCTGCAGCATGAAATCACACGGGACTTTCAGGTCAGGATAGCAAGTCTGCAAGTCGTACACTCAGATATACTCTTCTTAATAATTTTTTTTTAGAAACGCACATTCCAGAACTAAAATCTGATTTACAGAGAGCGAAATTCTACTAAAGATAGGTAGATTTATTTATATTCAAAATGGCCTCATCTGTCAAGTTTCAGATGAGATGCAAGAAGTTGCAGTTTTAACTACTTAATTAACAGTTTTTCAGGCTGCATTTTATGGACTATGACTTACTATCTGAGTAGCTAATGAATGGGTTGAATTAGATGACACAGTTGAAAAAAATTCAATACCTTTAGCAAAGGTATTGGTCTGGTAATTTCATACTTCAGGAAAACACTTAAATATACTAATATGCATTTGTTAATGCACATCGATTGTTTTAAGTAGAAATTATGTAATATTGAATGTATAGTAGATACCTAAGAGAGGGGGAACATATTGATTGCATTTCCATCTCACAAGCATTATAGAAAGTTAGTGCCTTAAAAGTGTGTTGCCCTTGTAGAAAGAACGATCCAGCTTAAATTAGGATACTTGTAACCTGTTCTGGTAGGTAATATTAAAATGCCTACTTGGAAGGCCTTCCTCCAGACTTATGACTTTGAAATGAGGACAGAAGAGATGCTTGAATACAGCAAAGCCAGGTACAAGCCTAGCAGCCTCTAAGTACGCCCTGAAACCTTCTCTGAAACAGACGTTGCACCCGTTTTCTCCAGGAGCATAGCAGGAGATCTCACCTCGGCTCTCTTAGTGACTCTGCAAAGAATGGGAACAGTGGGATGCAAGTGGTCCTGAGCACAGGCTCAAATAGGATCTCTATCACTTTGAAAAATGTAGCTCCTGAACTCATTCCCATAGAAATACTGTGTGTGCTATCCATGTGCTGATGTGCTTATTATAGATGTGCTTGGAATTCGGATAAGCAAAAATAATGTAGGCTGTGTCCCTTGGATTTGACAATCTGTATAAGAAAAATAAGGTTTAACTCTTCTGAAAAGAGGATGATGGATAGAGCCACTTTATTTACCCTGACAGAAATATCTTCGTTGATTAGCTTTGTGTTTGCAAAAGAAAAGGAACAGCGAGTATCTAGATTTATAAACGTGAAGTGAAATATTGCTTTTTACGCTGGAATGTATAATTTCATAGATTATGAATTTTGTTTAATGACTGACTGCAAAACTGATATTTTGGTGTTTAGCATTTCAGTGATTTATGGTCTTGTCAGCAAAGTTTTAATATGCTTTATGCCCACAGATGTTTTTACTATTGTGACATGCTGTACAAAGTCACAGTGGTCAAAGGCCCTCTGGTGCTTTTCACGGTCTGTGGCAGAAAGGTCAGAGTTCTGCTTAGCAGAGCTGAATGAATAGCGGGTAGGGAATTTTTGTCATTAGCTCATGAAGTTTCTTGTGGTTAATCCCTGTTGGCAAAGACACCCGTGCTTCCAGAGGTGCCTAGAGGAGAAAGATTATTTTAAATAAAAGGAAAAAAAAAAAAAAAGCAGTAGAAAATCGCTACACCACCTTTTCAAACAAAGAAATGAGTGTATGGTCCTGGCTTACTCGTACCTAATCTGAGGTTAAATTGTTCCAGCTAAATGGAAAGACCTTTAATTAGAAAAAAAATACATCCAAATGTCTCATCAAAATTATTTCCTCAATAGAAAAATCCCTCACTACATAAAAGAAACAAGCAGAATTGGAGTAAGTAGATTTTATGGGGTTCATGAATATTTCATAACATTCATACCTACTGACAGTAAAGTGTTGCTCTCCAAATGGTTTGGGGTCCACCAGGATGGTGTGGAGGAACTCTCATCCACAGCAATGCTGTATAATACGAAAACATCTGTACAATCTCTTGGCACATATTTGTCAGACTTGAATAAAATTAAACATCAAAGCACTCTCAGTTCTCAAAAGCAGAATTTGCTAGATCCCATGACTCCTATTCTAAAAGCAAAATATCTGGTCCTTGTTTTGTTGTTTGTTTTAAGGTTTATTTTTATCCTTCCACTCCGTTCACTTCATTTTGAAAGTCGTGCTCGCTACCTATGGCTGTTTTTGTCTGAGTACTTTTGTCTCATCCCAGGCCTAAGAAAGCAGAAGAGAGTTGTGAGGTTATGTGGCAAACCATGGATAACATCGTTAGCTTGGTACCTGATTGGGAAATTATATCTTTCTTCTGTCTTTCTTTAAACTGCTCTGTAGTCATCAGTTTCACTTTTCGCTTGACAGACCTATTTTCAGTCTAACTGAGCTCATTGAATTACAAAGGAAACTAATGAGTATGAGCACTGCAACACTCCCACAGATCAACTCTTCCACCTGGATGCCTAACTGCCACACAAAACCCTTGCGCAACTCTGCTGGATTGGTTGAACAACAGCAATGTATCAGAACAACAATCAACAGAATTTAAAAAGCTCTTCCCTCATATAAGTAGGTGAGAAAACAAAATAAGCAAAGCTGTGTACAAAAAGTTGAGCATGTATAGGTAAAGTAGTCAGAGTAGCTTTAAAATCTGCCTGACTTCTATATTCTTTTGCTGGCGTGGCTGCTCGGAAGCAAACAAAGTCAAACAAGAGCGATACCATTTTTCCCCCATTTGGATTGGCTGATGTATCTAATACTGTAACATCAAAAGGACATTCACAAAAGTTAATGGATGAGTATCATTCCTAACATACACTGCTTCTTCCACAGCATCAGCAGGTCTGACTGCCGCATCTCTGCAAATTCCTGGTAATTCCACATTCCTCCCCAGACTACACAGCACTCTCTAAAACACAGTTAGGTCTAAGGATGTGTGAGAAATCAGCTCTTCTGAGATAAAGAATATAAAGAGTCAGTGGCTTGGGGACATTTCAAGTAGGGCCACATCTGGCCATGCCTGGTTTGCAATTAGCTGTGTGCGTTAACATTAGTTTGCAGGAAGAAAAACAGTTCTTGCTTCAAAAATGGGGTTTTGAGCTAATTGCTTAAGAACTTGGTTACACAGAAGCAATACTGTGAAATAAGAACTTCTCTGCTCTTTACTGCCCTGTCATTATAATTAACTTCACCATTTATATTTATAAAAAGGATAAACAAGAAGGTAAGCTTAATTTTAGCTGTGAAGAACAGATGAGCCTTAAAAAAATACTATGAGTGGTCAAACACATAGCAACAGATTTCAGCTCAAGTAGAATACGAACAAATTCCCATATGGTAGCATGAGCAATTGTGACCAAAACAACAGTATAGATCTTGCAAATGGAATAACAAACAATCACGTTTTACAAAAGAAAAGAAAAGAAAAGAAAAAAAAAAACAACAAAAAAGACAAAAGCAACAGCAAGAAAAAAAAACCAAAAACATCCAACAAACCAGCAAAACTTCACTGTTTTATTGGCATTGAAAAAATAACTATGTTTATTTTGACATTGAGCAATAGCAATTGCTGGGTTACTAAACATAAAACGGCCTTCACCAAACTGATTCCAGGAATCACAATCAGCTTATGTCCTTATTTTCTGCAGGATAGCGTTCATTAAAAAAAACTGTGCAACTTGTTTTGTAGGCTTCACTCAGTGCAGATCCAAGGATATTGCTGAATTGAAATTCAGAGAAAATAAGCTAGATTCCATTTGAAAAAGGTGTTAGCAAAATAAATCTGGACGTTTTCTCTGATTGTTTATCCCATATATTTCTACTGAAGTCCAGGCAGTGAGTGATATCTGCTGCTTCTGCAGAATTCAACACTCTGTGGATGCTCTGGGATAGCTGCCCAACCACAGAGGGTTTACAAAACAAAGAGTTCCAGTGGAATAAGCTCAGAGCAGAATACCTGATTGCTTGCATAAGGTCTAATTGGTTGGACACCCCTAGAGAAGATACCTTCACTTCTTGTATGCAGAAGGGGAGTGGGAGGGTTGCCTGCTGCCAAAAAGCTCTCTTACCTACGATGTCTTCATAGCTTTCAGTACAAGTGCATTTATGCTTCAACGGTAAGCGTAGTGCACAGTAAATGAGGTGACTATGACATTTCTTTTATTTCTTACAACTGTTAACTTTTCCAATTTTAACTTTACAGTAAATAAACACTACTGAAATTTAAAATAAAGGTTAAAAAAGAAAAGCACTTATGTGATACTCCATTCCCAACAAAAAAAACCTCTACAGTTTTGATGCATTCTCCTAAGAAACTTCTACATTGCTTGCCAGGTGGCATTTCTGACCTCAGAATCTCTTTCCAAACAGCCTGCTGTTGCTAATGCAGTACAAATTCAAATTACTCCTTCTACAGAAAGAGGTTGAATCAACATTCAGACAAGGTACAACACCTACATTTGTTCTATATTAATTACACTTCTGCCTTGTTCAGTACTTTACATCTGGCTCAAAGCCATCAAAAAGTCAGTCAGCTGTACAGAGTATCAGCGTGCCAACTCAAGAAGCACACAGAACAGTCTCAGACACTGAGCCACGCTCCTACCTGTCAAACATCACACATAACCCATCTCTCTCTTATGAAAGCATAAGATCAGTTCTTGTAATGGTGTAGCAAAAATTGCTACGTTGCTTCAGAATTATCTTACAATATGTTTATCTATTCATCAATATGTCAAAAATAGCTAACTCCGTATTTTTTTTCTCTTACACTGTAAGAGATAGCATAGGGAATTTCTTAAGTGCATAGGGAATTTCTTAAGTGCACACAATAAATAGAAAACCATGTCCTTAGCTTGTAGTGGTATTCTACATACTTCTAAATTCAGTACAAGGACTTGCATACCCTCACCAAACAATGGTAACACCATCCACAGTTAATATTTAGAGCTTTCTGTTTCCGTATCTCAAAGAACATTGCAAAGACATCAGTATCAGTATGCTCAGACATGAATTCAGCCAGACACACAGAATTCTCATGTTTGGGTCCAGTGCTACGTGAACACTATTAAACATAGCTGGATAGCAGACATCACTTGTCTTCAATAGAAATACATACCACACACCATATGCACCAGTAAGGACAGCTTCAATGAAGCCAGACATCGCACAGTGTGTTGCGGCGTTTCCATCATGGAGCTCTGAATAAAAGCTCTATGAGCTCAAGTTGACTGTGTACAGGTCAGTAGCCTTGCAAGGTGTCAGTGTTTTTCCAGATGTACTGCACAGTCAGAAGATGGCTATAGAATTGATAATTACAGCAGAAAGGGAGCAACAATACTACAAGTCAGCTGGTCAAACTCCCTCTTCATCTTACAAATTGCATTTAAACTGTTGGCAATGACTACTAACAGCAAGAAGTGACCCCTGCTGAGAATTTATGCCAGACATTGAATAAGTGGGTTCATAATAACCATAGAATCTTCTCCTTTGATTTCTGTGATCAGTAACTTTTGAAGTCAAACGCAAGAAGACTGCATGCAACAGTTTTTGAATTTGTTAATGCTTACTCGCTATCAATGTATTTCTTCCTCTGCCATCCCTTTTTAATACTCTAAAGCTCATTTTAAACAGCAATCACAATTCTAAGGACAATTCTAAGAGCGCTTTACAAAATATATGTTTTTCTTTCTACCTACCACAAACTGCCATACAGTAGATGTGATTTAGAAAAAAAAAAAAAAAAAAAAAAAAAAAAAAATCAGGCTGTTTGCCAGCAACAAACTGTGAAGAACTTCTGGACATGCACAACATATGCAAATCCACCTCCAGCAAATAATCTGGTGATAGTGAATCTCAGTTTGCTCAGTTTTTGATTTGTAGCCAATCACTTCTGACTTCTAAAAAAGAAACAAACAATTTAAGCTTTTTAAGCATTCACTTATTGCTTCCTCTGTAATATCAGATTTGAATACAGTCTAAATTCCAGTACACATAAGATATATAGTTAGATCCACTAGCTTCATGAAGTTTCTGTATGGATCTATCTGTCTATCTATCTACCTACTATCTATCTGTCTATACGTATTAATAATTCACAGTATCAAGATCTATCTGACTGCAAATCACTAGAGACACTTAATGTTAGAGCCCCTGTTAGAAGAGTTCAGTCTCTGAAATTCATTGTTCTGTTTTGGAAATCAAACAGTCTCTGTGATGAAGTGGCCCGATTCTTTCACTGTCCTGAGGTCCATAGTATTAAAACTGTGCTGCAGTATACAGCTGCAGGAAGCACACAAGACTTCTATGCTCTTCCTGGTGTGCACAGTATTACCACGAAATGCCAACAAATCACCAGAGAACAGTGGTATTGAGTCACTGTTCACTACTCCCATTCTCTGTGACCACTTTTTAATTAATAAGAAAGTAATGCAGGCATGTGCTTTTGATGTGTCAGCACAGCTGACTGAGATTACTCCGTGGTTTGATTTTCAGCATGACTGCAAATTTTCCATGTCAGAACTGGAAAAGCTCCATCCCTGTTGCACCAGCATTGAGATAAATTTGCCCTTCTTGTTCTATGTAAGCAGCAGGGCAAATCACCAAATTTGTAAGACCTTAAAAATCAAGTGCAATCTTTATACCAGCAATATTTTTCTCATGACAGAAAATCGTAATGCTGCTAGTAGAAAGTTTCCACTAAAAATCACAGCAGTGATTACTGCCTGATGCTGGAGAAGCTCAGATCTGTTCTTCTGTTCTTTAGAAGAAGTCTGAACAGTCTGCTAAAACTTTTTTTTTTTAAGCCTATCAACTGAGAAAATGCAAAAATAATTTTGTTCATTACTCTAAGTAACGTTGAAAACACACATTTTCCTGTCTTATACCACAGAAGTAGCTAGATAGGTTAAATAAGAGGTCAGTAAAAAAAAACAAAACCACAGAACTTCGGAGAGCTTCTTGCAGTACACAGTAGGCTGCAAAACCATATTCTTCATAACAGTAAAGTCTATCAGCTTAAGCTCTTCATTTTGTTTGTTCATTACCTGTCTACTTCCCAAGAGAATTTCAGAAATTAGCATATAATTATAATCAGCAGTTATTTTCTGAGGTCTACAAGACCTCCCTGAACTAGATGACTTCTTTTTCAGTCGCAAGCCTTTCTGTACCACTAGTAATTTCTCTAAGAGGTCAATCTTACAAATTTAGATAATGAATAGCAATCTCCGTTCCGCTGCTTTACCAATTGATGAGCATATCTTATATAACATGACTTTTCAAGTGCAATTACTTCTATTTCTGTTATTTTTATCTGATGTGAGAACCATTTTGTCTCTGGTGATAGACAAGGTACACCAGCTGTACTTTCTAAAAAAAAAAAAAAAAAAAAAAAAAAACCAAACAAAAAAACAAACTCTCAAAAGCAGAACTGATATTTTTTGTTAATTCTGTAATCATTTTATCTTCCTTTGCATTATTTTCCACGTCATTCAAAGGCTACATGCAGCTCACTACTAAGACATGGCAAAGTTAAAAGAATATTTTAAAAGAAAATTTCAAAATTCTTTATACTTGCATCAAATCAGATTACTTTTAAAGTACTCACAGGGGAGGACTCCACTCAGAGTTTCAATTTGATTTTACATTTTAGTTCACATTTTTCTACCTTAACCATCTGCAGAATGTAATAAACTATGCTAAAATAAAATGAAGAAGTAATACTTCCAGTGTTCATAGAATCATTAAGGTTGGAAAAGACCTCAGAGGTCATCTAGTTTTAACATCCACCTACCACCAATATTGCCCACTGAACGATGTCCTTACTACCACATTTCTAGAGGTGATGAATCCACCACCTCCCTGTACAGCTGTTCCAATGCATATCCGCTCTTCCAGAGAAGTTCTTCCTAATATCAACCTGAACCTTCCCTGGTGCAACTTGAGGTCATTCTCTCTTATCCTATCACTGTCATCAGGGCGAAAAAGCCAACACTCACCTTGCCATAATCTCCTTTCCGGTTGTTGCAGAGGGCAATAAGGTCTCCCCTGAGACTTCTCCAAACTAAACAAATCCCAGTTCCTTCAGCCACTCCCCATCAGATTTGTGCTCCAGTCTCCTCACCAGCTTCATTGCCCTTCCCTGGACATCCTCCAGGGCCACCATGTCTTTTATTTTTTATTTTTTTTAGTGAGAGGCCTAACACTAAGCACAGAACTTGAGGTGCAGCCTCACCTGAGCTGAGTATAGATCACCTCCTGCTGCTGCTGGCTGCACTATTGCTGATACAAGCCAGGATGCCACTGGCCTTCTTGGCCACCTGAGCACATTGCTGGCTCATGTTGAGCCAACCATCAACCAATTCCCCCAGCTCCCATTCCTCTACACAGTCTTCCAGCCACTCTGTTCCAAGCCTGTCACGTTGCCTGGGGTTGTTGCAGTCAAAGTGCAGGACCCGGCACTTTGTCTTGTTGAACCTCCCACAGGCAATCAGCCTGTGCACATCCCTCTGTAGGGCCTTCCTATTCCCAGGCATATCGACAGTTCCTCCCAACTTCATGTCATCTGTAAACTTACTGAGGATGCACTCAATCACCTCATCCAGATCATCAAGCAAGATATTAAGTGTGGGTCCCAATACTGACCCCCCTGGGAAATACCACTCATGACTGGTCACCAGCTGGATTTAATTCCATTCACGCCACTCTCTGGGCCTAGCCCTCCAGCCAGTTCTTTATCCAGCAAAGAGTGTACCAGTCCATGCCAATTCACACTTTGAGACAAGTGGGACCCCTTTGCAGCCATCAGGCTGGGGGGGGTGCTGATGGTCCATAGTGAAGATAGCAGAAGAATTTCACTGAAGATCTCATGTTGCAACAAAAGACATCTACATTTACAATGCTAAATACAATTGTACATCCCTGCTTTTCTTTATGAATATATAGTTTATACATTTCACTGATACTGATTACACTCCATAAACCAGACAAGTGAAACATTCCCAACTAATGTTGGGAAGCATGTGGAAACCTTTTTCTTTAAATTATTATTTTTTTTTATTTTCACTTGAAGATGCAATAAGCTAGCACTCTGAATAGTGGACAAAATACAACAGATGGTCACTGAAAAAAAATGAGGTCAGCATAGTAGAAGGTGGTGGGTTTAGAATGCTAGGAACCAAAGCACTGGCACAGTTTTTTGTGACAGCATGGCTCCTCCCAGTCATGAGCATAAAGTAGAAACAGAATACAGAGCACATAGCTGTGCACCCCTCAGCAACCAGAGGCAGAAACTGGCATCCCAGTAGCTAAAGAAAAATGATAAACAGAGCTCTTTATGAGCCACCATTCTACCTGTCACACTTAAACAAAAGCATGGTGCAGCTGCGCAGTGGGAGGTGAGATATCAGGATTTCAGGTGTTACTTGGATCAGATGGGGATGCTAAGTGGAAGGTGAATAGAGAAACAAAAGCCCTTTGAGCATTTCTGGCACTTCACAGCACAAGCGAAGTTTACAGATGGGGTAAAGAAGAACTAAGTGCAGCACAGCACTTGTGGTT
>NW_024884800.1:14810523-14920083 GCF_019232065.1 Centrocercus urophasianus | reverse complement strand
TCAAATACTTACAGGTAGTTTTCTCTCAACTTCAAATCCCTCTGGAAAGGAAAGGTCATTTAACTTGGTGTATCTGCATTTAGCATAGTGCATACTTAAGTACCACCATGCCACAAACACAAATATTAATGCAGCTGTGCAAACACAGACTTAAAGTCAGATTGGTTGAAAAAAAATACTTAAAAGAAACTCCTAGAGAAAGAAATGTCAGGGGGAAATTCTTTACAGAGAGAGGTGCTTTACAGGTGAGGTGCTGGAACAGCTGCCCAGAGAGGCTGTGGATGCCCCGTCCATCCCTGGAGGTGTTCAAGGCCAGGTTGGATGGGGCCCTGGGCAGCCTGGTCTAGCATTAAATGGGGAGGTTTGTGGCCCTGCATGTGGCAGGGGGATGGAGATTCATGATCCTTGAGGTCCCTTCCAACCCTGGCCATTCTGTGATTTTGTGAAATAAGTAAAAAAAAACCAACAAAAACAGTGTATTATAAACATCACCTGCTCTGTGTAAGCACAATGCAGCTGGTAAGATTTGCTCATAGTTTGCATTCTTACCAAGACTCTACGATTACCTCTAATTAAGAAACATTTCTTTTTGCATTAAAAGATTCCCATGATCATATTATTCACCTCTCTCTGTTCACTCTGTATACAAAAAAAAGCTGCTGGACTGGAAACATCCATCATTTACTTAAACAAAAAACCTACAAGGTGTGTGTTAAAATGAGATAAAACATGCCCCACTAGTCTCAAATGGTCCAATAAAAGGACTATCTTACAATACCACACTCTTGGAAATGTCTTATTGTGATAATGAAATGGCACCAAAGTTCATTTTGTAATAGGAAAGCTGTTTTCGTCGGCATACTGCATGACTGTAAGCAAAAAAGAAACCCAGCCTTTCTATTATTCTGAGGTACAAGCAGAGAAACACCCACTTAATGATTTGACATGAATTAAATAATGCAGTGTGATAATATGTGATAATGAAAAAGTGCATAATCATCAACACATTGCAGTGTACCAGGAAAATGCCAATTGCTCTGCTAATTTCCAGTAAAATTCCAGGCAGGAGACTGACACTTTTCTGTATTAGTAACATCTGCAATAGCATGAAAGGAGAAAAAGTAATCGGTATTTTTTCATATACCTGGAAGTCTTTTTCCCCAGATCCATCCTACTGTTTCTACTGACTTCTTTCTACTGGACAATTACCACCATTACTGATAGTAAATTTTCCTATCACAAGTAGTGGTCTATAATTAAGACCTAGAGAATCAAAATACATTCCCTGTTTAGATTGTCGTTATTTAGAAACTTGGAAAGCAAGGAATTGCTGCAAGACAGGAAAAATTTGACATCTATGACCTTGAATATTTCCAGTCATACATCAGAGTATGCACCAAGGGCACTTGCTCGTGCAGCAGTGATGGAACCAGGCACTGAAGGCATCACTCCTTCCATTTCTCATGGAAATGGGGACTCCTTAAAAGCAGTGGCAGCAAGGCTGCCACATTATTCCTTCCTCTTCCTTTCTTCTCTGGAGGGTGGCTAAAGCTGAGAGAATGATGTTCTAGTCCAATTCCATCACCGCTGCCATAGATTAATTCTTAAATCTTTGTTTCAGTTTTACAATGAAATGGGAACAAATAATTTCTCACTTTTGTAAAACGTTTTCCTTCCAATGAAATCTTAGAAATGAAAGGACTTAAATTGCCTGCACTTCTACCTGAGGAGAGAAGAAAATCTGAGTACTTTGGAGATGCAATAAAGGCTATCTTCAGCTTCTGTCCTTCAAACAGTAAAAAGGCTGAGAGGAACAAAAAAAAAAAAAAAAAAAAAAAAAAAAAAAGATTACTGAACACACTCCAGTGCAGTATTTGAAACTGAAGTGAGAAACAGTGACCCATAGCCAGGAATTTTCATTACCAAGTTTTATTTTTTCCCCCCTCACTGTCTTCATGTCTGACATAGATCATCACTAGGCACACTGTTCTCTGTTTTGATGGTGAACATGAAGATAATCAAAGAAATTGGCTATTCCTTTCTGAAATACTGTAGCAACAAGAGTCTTTGGTGGAATATGAATCTTCTTCAGAATAGTACGAGAGTATTAATAAATGAAGAATAAGGTGAAGATTGCCTATATATTGCTTTAGATTGCAACATTTCTTAAAGTCATCAACATTTAATTGGAGTTAATACACTTTCCAGATTTTCCTTTTCCATTATGCAAGTTTGTTCCTACATTAGAAGTTACACACTTACTAGTTTTTTAATTGCAACTCTTGCTTTTGTCTTACATCTTTAAATAAATGCACAATTGGACTAAAACTGTAGCATTCCTGCCATGGGACAGCTGAGCTACTTTGTTAACATACTGACGCTCAACACTGCAGTCTTGCACCTTACGAAAACCTCATGTCTTGGAAATAACACAAGTAATATAAACTAGAAATTTTGGAACTCAAGGGCAGTAAAAATATCCACCTACCCATGGACCACTGCTTTAAGTTTGTGGAAGAATTATGTAATTAGCATGTTGGCTTGTGATGATAATTCCATGCACAGAGTTTTTCATCAAGGCACAAATTTGAAGGTTGCTTGAATTTGGGAATAAAACCAAATATCATTGTTATCCCAAGCACTACACACCCTGAATGTCTTAGCACTTGAGATAGAAAGGAAAGGAGACCGGAGCAGTTAGGAGCTCCTAGCATTTCAAAGATGAGGCCCTTCTCTCTCTCTCCCTCTCTGAGTGGAAGAAATTAGTAGTGAAAAGAAATTACAGCAAGATGACTCTGCGGCTGTATTTTAAGGGAATCCACAGACCAAACGGAACACTTACAGTACTGATTTCTTTTTTTTTCCTCCATTCACAGATTCCTTCCAGAATTGTAAAGAGAGCTATTGGGCATTAATGTAAACGTGTAGATTTCATGGGGTTCCCTAACCAGCTGTCACGAAACAGCCACGTCATTTTTTAATAAGGGGAAACGTGGACTCCAGTGGTCATTTTAACTGCTATTGAATTGCTTGACAAAAGGTATTTACGTGGTACGTCAGGTGTCTTTTTATTGCCACTCACATTTCATGTCTGAATTTGTAGTAGTGGAGCAAGATTCCTAAAAACTCCTCAGATGCACTGTAAGATGTAAATTCCTACTGCACTGTAAACAGGATGTGTTGTTTACAGCTGTTTAGATCCACTAAATATTTGTGGATTTGCTTCCTCAGCTCTAGCAGGAACTTACTGGTCATAACTCCCTGCCTTGTTCAATAACTTCCAGTAATTATCATGAAGAAAATGCGATAAATTTATGTAATAGACTGCCCCTTTGCTGTAATATACAATGAGAAGCAATCAATGCTCTTTACAATAAAGGCGAAGAAATACAGCTGTGCTTTATTTTATAGCTTTAGCAATGCAGCTTCAGAAACCACCAGAGGGAGTGCAGGGAGCTGGAGCCCAGCCGGAGAACCACTGCCCAAGGCTGGCGTTGTACTAAGTGGCAACAACACCAGTTGTGTACTCCTTAGTAGACTATTTTATTTGTTCACCCATCCAGTAAATTTAGCTATGAATTGCTACTCTTATTTCATATGCTTGGAAACAAGGGCAATGTATGAATCTCATAAATAACCACCAGACTTAACCTTTGGCAAAATATTCACACAGAAAGGAAGATGACAGCAAAACAGCAACTTCTGCGATTACCAACAACAATCTTGGAAAACAGGATGGCTATATTTAATCACAGTTTTAATACATAGCTTTACTATAACTTAAATCAAAGAGCATTTCTGAGGCCTTTCTAGTTATGCTTGAGGTATAATTACACGCTACATATCTCAGAAAGTAAATGAAAGCCTTTTCTTGGTGATTTGTTATACATCTCTTTTTCGCCTCTGGCTAAGTGAAGGCCAGGCCTCTAAAGAGTTTCAAGTATAATGCACAGTGAATATAAAACAGTCCATTAATTGGGATAATAGGTCCCGGCATGTAATTGCATTGCTAAGGTATTATGGATAGCTGCTGAGTGAAATGGTATTTATTCAAGGTTGTTAGTCACCCGTGGATAACTTTATTTGTTCACTGATGCTTAAATAAATGCACCATCCATCAGTAAGAATACTTAGGAAAAAAATTATAGCAAAAATCATTATCATGTCTCAAATTATAAAAAGAAACAGTATATAAAAATTGCTGAACAGCAGTACAATAAAGCCATGTCATGCTGCAATTTGCTTGTTTTTCTGCAGCGGATGATAGAATATCATTGAAGAACCAAAGCTCAACATCAAGTTCTCGAATTTACAATATTTCTCCTAATCACTGAATACACTAATTATATCTTTAAAAAAATAATAATTCTATAAGTATTGTAGAAAACAGTCTAAGTAAGAGAAATACATACTCAAATTGTACTTGCACACCATCTGAAAAAAGTAGATAATTACCAGTGCTGTGTATATATAAGGCAGCATATGTTGTTCATGTCATCACTTCGTTATCTTGTGATGATCGCTAATCCCAGACAAAAATCATGAAAAGTAAATCATAAACACACAGTAGTAACACATAAGTATTTTGCTTGGTCAAGGACCATCCTAAAGAAAGCTTCAACAAGATAGAAAACACCTTCAAAGAATTCCCACTGATACTGCCAGTAGCTTAGCTCAGAACACCTTCATATCTCATATACAAAAAGAAAGAAATTATTTATCATCTGATTTTCAGATAGAGCGCAGCCACATTGCCTTCTATCTTTAGCTAGATATGCACACTCCTAGTATTTCGAAAATCCTATCCTCAAGATCTTATCTTGTCATACGTTCCTTCTGAATAGAACTGACTAATATCTAATATACAAGGGAGACAAGTTCCTAAACAAGGTTTAGAAGGCAATTAATGCCTGAATTGAAATAACACTGACTATTACTGCAGAAAATACTTTAATTTTTATTTTTTTTTTCCCCTATCTTAAGTACTATGACTGGGATCACGACGCTTGTTCTCTTGGGTTCACAAGTACATCTCTTTTGAAAGAGCTGGTCTCAGTGTTTTAGATAGATACAAAGAGAAAATCTTTCTTGAATTCAGAAGTATAGCAAAAGCTTTCTTTGCTGCACGAGATGGCTTTGGCCATGTCTGATCTTTACATCTCCCACCACTGCACAGTCACTGCAGTGAAAATTCCCAGCTCACAGAAAGGTTTAGTAGTTGCATCTAAATACAGTGCTCATCAACGCAACCTGATCCTGCCAATACAGACTCCTACCACCAATTTTAAATACACAAGGTACTGCAAATAAGTAACTCATGCATTAAACTAAATGCAGCTATATTAAGAGAAATAGAATATAGCAGCACTGTGTTTTCCTTAAGATTCACATTGAGGACTTCAAGAAGGTATGAAGTTTTGTCATATCCAGTAATACTATATGACTGAACAACAGTAAATTGAAAAAAAATCTCTCCTGTCCTCTATCAAAGTCAGCCTGGGCTCAAAGCAAACATGCAGCTCTTCCTCTGAATTCAATTCCACGGTCCATACGCGGGCTCCAGTCTCACTGCATGTTACTTTACTTTCACCTGTCTAGACCAAATATTTGCAGGTTTATCAACTACACTTCTGAATATGCTTCTGTTTTATCCCCTGATATTGCTGTTTCAAGTATTGAATTTGCAGAAGTCTGCCCTAGTGCTTATTCCCTATGAAGAGGTCTATAAAATAAGTTCTATTTCATATTAAATGTCCATTTGGATACCTCAGCCTTTATTGCTGCTATACAAGAGTTTAACACTACATCTGCCAATATGTATGGAATATTTCTTTCTGACTATCACCTAACTCAATACCTAGTCCAACTTGTGTGTTTTTTTCCTCTGCCTCATATCATCATTAAACACTCGGCTTTATTGCGTTTAATTTTCCACCTTCCTGTCCATCCATTTAATTTATAAAAATTACATTGTAAAGCAACTACAACAATCTGCTGTTTAAACAATCTTTTTAGTTCAGTAGAACCTGAAATATTTATTACATTACACACTTAACTTAAACTAAATCAATAATTAAAATACTAAGGAGAACTATCCCAACAAAGAAATCAAAACCGCTGCTCTTCAATGATCCTTCTAAATCTCTGCTCTGTTTTCATTTATCTTGCTCTGTTTTCATGCATTTTATTCTTGTTACTTAAGCACTGATCCCATACACAGCAAGATTATACCAAAAACTCTTGTGTGAAATTTCAGTCAAAAGAAAAAAAGCTTTCTCAAAATTAAGGAATATATTCTTCTCTTTTTCCACTCACATTCAGAGAATTAATTTACTTGCTTAATATGATTCTCCTTTCCGAAGTCCTTGCTGACTCAAGCTGATCTGTAAAATTAATAGTTTTTTGCTAACATTCTGAAAGTATCACATTTGTTAGGGTTCTAACTTTGAAACTGTTGATATACACTCGCAATTTATGAACAGTAAGCAAATTTACTTTTCAACCTCCTGGAGAATTTTGTATCAAAGACACATTGAAAATAATAATATTATCAACACTTTATTTTTACTGTGAAATATAAAGTCTGTTTCTATACTACATACTTCTAAACTGCGCCCAGCGCTTGAAAGAATGCCATAAGGAGAACAGTAATTAACACAACTGACATTATTTAAATGTTTTTTTTTTTCATCTTTTCAACACAGTTTTCTGGCTTACACATATTGTACTACGTATGATGGAGCCCCCAATTCCTGCATATGAGGCACAGGACTGTTGACACCTGTAGTGATGCCTTTCAAGACCCCTTGGAAATGCATGGTGCTCAAAGCATCCTAAATGCTGAAGGTCTTACGCTTCCATTTTACATTCCTGCCAGTATTTAAGTACTTATTTGAGTGCCTCCTTCCTTGTGTTCCACCCATGGTTTTATTTATGAAGACAGACTGTATGCTTCTGCTTTCAATAAACTAGACTAAACATGTCCTATTATGTAAAACACTTTCACTTCTCACATGATAGATTCCCCATTTTATTAATCATTGTAACTGCATTTCTTTCCATCCTAATTAAAACTCATTTTTCTTGAACAATTAGTCAGTTTGTACTGACTCACTCCTCACTATTTCTTTATTTCTTTTTGAAATACTTTATATGATCTTTATATTCACCTTAAAAACAAACAAACAAACAAAAAGCACAAAAAATACCAATATATCACACAGCAAGAGAAGAACTGAATTACCAGAGAAGTCTAGATCAGTTACGACTCACAACTGTGCAATGAATTAATATGTGGATGTTATAATCAACATACAGGAAAGTTAGGCTGAACAGGTTATCACGTTAAAGAAGAAAGGATGGAAAGCTTACCCTTGCCCTCATCCTAGGCTTGCTAAGAAGACTCCAAGAGGAGCAATCTCCAACAGAGATCCTTCCCCAGGGGCAGTCAGCTCTTCAATGGGGTCTAGAAGAGGTGCAGCCAGGCTCCACCCCTTCCCTGTCTTCACCTGTGCTCCCAGGGCTGACTCATTGCATCCCTCAGGTGGTCAATGAGAGGTTCAGGCAATGATTCAGCAGTTCCCATACAAAAACTGAAAAATATTCTGACATATTAATGAAAAAATGCTACTCAATAAACTTGTTACTTATGGGTTCAGAATTTAGGATGAGGTGCACTTTGTATAATCAATGTTACTCTAGGCATCAGCTTATGTATGGCTTTTGAATCCAGTAAAACAAACTGTACAATTGTCTGCAAAAAGAATCTCCTTACGGAATTTATTTCACCTTCTTTTTAGTCACAGTATACAATCAGTAAGTTTGAAATTCTCCATGAATGTAAAAACTGCTGTCATAGTAGAATTTGGATCATTCTCCGTTTTTAGCATTCCTATTCATTTTCTCTACTTTTGCCCAACTATCCTGCAGCAATACTAGCTGTCAGAAAACTAAAGACAAAGCAATAAGTCTGTTTTATTGTTACACAGACGTATAAATGTTACCGTCAAAGGTAGTTAAATGTTCTTTAAATATCCTTATTTTTTTCCCCCTTTAATATTATTTTTCAAAATTTTTCAAACACAACCAGTACTATCAAGTTTACAGTGAGAAGAATGAATGAACTGTTATTAGAAAATTGCCTAAATTTAACACATGACAGGCACACAGGAGGAAGGAAAAGTCGATATTAAAGGTTTCATTAATTTACTTACCCAACTCAGTGAAAAACTATTTGTTCTATATTTTGGGAAAATACATTTATAGACAACTCAAGGTCAGATGTAAGGCTTTAAAATGGTGGAATTTGGAAAGAAAAATGTATATGCTCCAACTGTATTTAGTGATGAAGCAGATATTTGTTCTAAACACCAGTGAATAAATTAGCTTCTAAAAAGAATCTTCAGAAGTGAATTCACTTCATAAAAGAACCATTCTCTCAACAGAATGCTACACCCATATCTTCAAATCTCAGCACTTTTAATTATTTGCCATTTATGTGTATACTAAGAAAATAATGGAGAAAAACAAATACATTTCAGTTCCTATGGTACAAAATTGAAGTCCTTTATGGTCCATTCCCTTTGAAGAATTTACTATTTAGCATAAAATAGAGCAAGCAAAATTGCAAATGGAAAAGGCGAGTTTGTAAAAGAACACAGCTATACTATTGCATAGTACTGTTAAGCTACTCAATGAAGTTGCCTATTTCTGAAACAGAATGACAAAATAATTAAGACTTCTCCCCCCTTTCTATTGTAATGCAATAAAGAACACGCTGAGTACATATTACTAAAAACTGCTAGACTACTTCCTGTTATAAGGAACCTTGATAAAAAATAAAATTGTCTACTCAAAAACAATCCACCCTGAAATCACATGTAGCTTTTAACTGAGAAGACCCTGGCTCACAGCTCCAGGACTTCATGATCTGCTGGCTCTTTCATAATTTGCATGAGCACAAAACCCATAAAATCATTCCCCTACTTTTCCAAAAACACATTTGAACAGCTGACATCAGTCATCACAAAGGAAGAAAAGGCTCAAGTAAAAGCGCGCAATACGTTCAATCATGAAGGAAATTTTCATTCATTTGCATATAATTTTCACATTTAATGCTCTAAAATTTACCCTTTGATGGGGTAAAACCACTTTGTTTTTTTTTTTGAAACTTGGTAAGGAAATAACTCAACAGAGGGAAACGTTTTCCTACAGCAATGCTTTTAAGAAGTCATTCACACAATTTTAGAATTCAAATATATGACAGACCCCTGCTCCTCATTTTCAGCTTTGCTCATTTTAGTGGGGGTTTTCCATGTCCATATAGCCCAGAATTTCTAAGCATCCTATGAGATACTAAAATTCAGCTGAAGACTGCAATAAAAGCTAATCTTACCCTTTAGACTAATACTTTAAAGATAATGCCTTTTCTATCTCTATCTTGCTCCAATTTTGATAATAAAGGGATTTTTTTTTTTTTCGATATAAAGGGAGTAATTCAACGTAGAGTTTCTGAACGTCAAACTTAAGTCTAGCTGTTAGCACAGGAAAACACTTGCATGACACTTCATCAAGATTTATATGTGTGTACACATACATGTACATATATGTATACACACACTTCTGAGTGTAGAAAGCACTCTGAGAAACACTGAGTGTAGAAAGGTTCCTGAGGTTTCACTCACAGTTCACAAGGACCATCTTCTGCTTCCCCTATTGCTTTGTGTAGTTAGCAAGATAATTCTGCTGAGCAAAAGATGGCTCTTTGTTAGCAGCAACAAATACAGGTGAATGTTAAGGCACTGCAGCTGACTTTGCTAATGATTTTCAGTCATTTGGTACAACTGCTGTGGTTGGCTTTTTTGTTTTCTTTTGTTCTTCTTTTTTTTTTTTTTAAGGAAGTCAGTTGCATCTCTTCCACAGAACTCTGCTCCAAATAAAAAATGGTATTTGAGATCTTGGAATTTACTGATACTAGTAGCAATACTTTTTTCTATAAACGTATGTCAGATATGTGTGCAATAATGGACTTCAATTGCTTTGTTAGGTATAAAATACTGAGATGCAGTATTTCTCATTTCAAACAAAATTTCCTCTACTTGACAAGATAGCAAAATAATTACAGTGGAAAAAAAAAGAGTGTACAGAACCCTTTTAGTTTAATAAACCCTTCATACCATACCCACATCATCCTGTATACAAAATGCAATCAAGTGTCACACTGCAGACTTCTAACCACTTAATCTGAGTCGAACATCAGTGCAGCTGAATGCCAGTTTCCAGCTCCAGATGCATGCATGCATACATGAGGCATTAACCCACTGCCCTCTGCACAACCCACCCTCATCCCCACTGTCACATGCAGGCAGGGTGCACAGGTGGCATTTGGGGGTTTGTCTTGTTTCTGACTTTCTCTTGACCAATGAAGATACCAGCGGATCCATCCCAACATTCTTCAAAAACCCAAGGAACATAAACTGGCTGCAAGCCCCAGTGCCTATACTTCCCTCTGTTACTTCAACAGCAACAGCATAAGACAGCAGAGAGACTTGACCTAGTAGCACAAGCTAAGCAGGAATCTCTTAAAAGGCAGAAGAACATCACTGAGCTGATGTCTCGGACACCTGAGATAACGTGCCCTTTTTTTCTTTTTTATGTTGCTGATTTCTAGATTTCAAGGGTACAAGGATAACAACAATTATTTTCTCAGCATATGTAATCACAACAGCATATAAAGAAGTGAGGAGTATACTATATACTCCTGTCCTGTCTTGAACAAAATGAGAAGATGCAGGAGTGCAAAGAGAAATTACCTGTAAACTTATTTGTAGTAGAAATGTTTACAGTCAATGGGATTCTTGTTTCAACTGTTAACAACTTATAAACACTCTAAAAGTCAGAAATACAGTTTAGTCAGTTACAGGCTACACATAAAAAAATACCCATCAGAATACCATCAGGAGAGAATTTAGGCTGGAAGCAGAATAAATGCAGTATTCTGGATGCTGACAAGCAGTATGTGAGAGCATGCAGCACACTGAAAAGGATTCCAGTTTTAGCTACTGGATTTGAGTGAAGCCCATGTAGCTGGGAGAATCCATCACACATCAGTGGGCCCACTGTGGTGCAGGGGATGCCAGGAACACTACACCAGTTAGGGGAGTAACATTGGTGAGGACAGATAACAGGAAGGTTGGCTTCTGTATTGGGAAGTGAACTGATATATGCTCCTATCCTTTGATATAAGGAGACATAAGCACAGTGCAAGGTCCTCCCATCAAGTTACTGTTCCCCTTTCTTTACCTGACATGTAATCGCAGAGCTGAGCAAGCTAAAAACACAGCCTACTGAGTATCAAACAACCATTGGAAATTATGTATTTCTGCTGCATTACATAAAATGAACCATCACTAAAAGCGAACATGGGTTGTTGTTTTTTTTTCCTTTTAATGACAGAGAAAAAGAGGCATGAACCTGACATAAAAGCACACTGCATGTTCTCCTGTTGTCATAACTAACAGTTTGGGAATGAAATCTGTGCTCATCTGCAACACTACAGCTCTCTTGATGGCAACCCACTGGAAGCTCTGAAGCCTTTTCAAGTCTCTGCTGGCCTACACCAGAATGCACAGCTCACTCTGAATCACTGATAATGCTTCTGGCTGTCTTAAGTGCTAGTTAGCTACTGGTTAGCTAATAAGTTTGCATCACTAAATGCAGATTTAGAGAAATCTGTCAGGTATGTTTCAATAATTAAGGAGCTGCCTAGATGGCCCAAATGGATTTTGATTAGTGTGGTACTAGTAGCTGCTCACATTTCAGAAGTATAAAGCATAGGCCATGTTTTAAGAAAAAAAATCATATTTCTCACAAATTTTCCTTCAAATTGGATAGAAAAGAAATCACAGGGGAGGTCTGTGGATTATCACATGGTTTTGATATAGGAATTTGGGGCTTTCTTTTCATTGAAAACTGGAAACCATCTCTTCTTCCCTAAAACACTTGGACTGTTCATATCAATACCAATAAATCACCTGCAGCTTTGTACTTTCTCTCTGAATGTCTGCAGAAACTTCTTGAAAAGTCTGAGTAGCAATCTCAGTGCAGCAATATAATTACAGCATTTTTTTCTTGCCATGATATACTCTTCTCTCATAGAACTGCAGTATCCACTTTGTTTGTAAGAACTGATGTGAGTTTTATTATAGAATGCCTTTCACATGACTATGAAAGGGTTGCTAATTTGTTTGGTCTTGCTTCTTTTTTTTTTTTAATACGAAAGTATAAATACATTTCAAGTATTTAATCTCATGGTAGTCTTCAAGGTAACAAACACAAATACAAAAAGGATAATCAATTTGGTCTGGGTTCTCAAAGAAAACTAATGGCAGGACCTGAATTCAAGCTCTTAAAGTTGTAGCTTAGTGAGCCTGTCAGTTTTGTCTTTTGGATGGCAGCATAACTAAAAGACATTAAGAAGAAGGCAATGTTAACCAAATTGTAACGAAAAAAAAAAAAGGAAAAGTACATTATATTTTGAAGACTATATATATTTTAATATATATTTTATATGTATTTTACTCCTTATAAAGAGAAGCTGTACATGCCCTGTGCATGGAGGGTTCAAGGCCCAGCTGGATAGGGGTCTGGGCAGCCTGATCTGGAGCCTGACTTAGTGATTGGCAATCCTGTACACAGCAGTGGGGTGGAATTAGATGATTTTTGAGGTCTCTTCTAACCCAAGCCATTGTATGGTTCTATGATTATATGATTTCTTAATTTTCCCAGCCCATCAACGCAGCCTCATGAAGCACGTATGCTATGAGTCGTATGAGGAACCACCTTCCCTCCCTGAGCTCTGCACTGAAAACGAATCCTTCATCCAGTGCATCAGCACCTCAGATGTCTGAAAAGAATCACCAAATCAAAATGATGAAAAATGAGTAAAAAAAAAAAAACCAACAAAAACAAAACAAACAAAAAGACTATTTTTCTCCCAGTGTTTTAGTAACTCTTCGGAAAACACGAGCAGTTCAACAGCATGTTGCACTCAGGAGCAATGGCTGTTAGAGGAAACGTGGCCAGCAGGTGGATAGAAAGGAGCTGGGCAGTTCTGGCAGCTGGAGCTGCTTACGCCAGGGTGAGCAGAAGCTAACCCTGCGTTTCGTTGTCAGAGCTGGCAGCTCTCTTCTGAGCATGGGCAGAAACTTGTCAAAGCGTTAGTATTTCACCAACTACAGATGGATTTTCACAGAAAGGATAGAACATTTGCGAGACAAAGTTTTTCCCTCCTCCTGCCAAATATCAAGCCTCTGCTTTGTAAAATGTAAATCAAAGTGGAGTCAGACCTTCCATTTTCAGAATCTCTTTGAATTTGCCTTGGCAGTTTCCTACTCTTTAATGAAATAAATATGAATCATCTGAGAACTCCTGACCCATTCTGCAAGTTTGTTTTGGTTATTAGCTGTTTTCAAGATACCAGTTTCTTGTTTGCCTTGTGCAGCCAGTCTATCAAAATTAAAACACCATTTTTTTCCAGCTGTATTATTGCAAATATTTGTTGGAGAAGAACATTTAGAAACAGAAAAAAAGAAACTTTCCTACGGCATTTTTGACAAGCTGCTTTCACAGTCAAGTTTTTGAGCAAATTAAAAGTCAGTTCTTTAAGAATTCATTTACAAAAAGGCATATTTTTGAAAGGACAGACATTCAAAGGAGATTAAATTGAGTGTATACTCACAGAGGATAAAGAAAATCTGTCCATAAATACAGCAATAAATGAATTTGGAAAGCAGGAGAAAAGAACAGGACAAAAGTCTCTTTGGCTTTGGGCTCAAACACTCGACACAGATGGGATTGCAGTAGAAAGGGGATGAAAGGGACAAACATTCCAGAAATATTAACAAGTGGATGCATATAAATGGATGTAGATAACCAAAACATTCAGTGAGAGCTTCTCTAAGGGTCAAACTATTTGATTTGGGATATAAAATACCAAAATAATTTCCTGTGTTTTTATTTTGCATTAACTCACATGAATTAAAAGCACTAATAAAAGGGAACAGTTAATTGAATAAAACCATGCTGTTTATTTCCACTTCTCTTTATAGCAGAATGCACTCTTTTCTGTAGAAAAAAAAAAAAAAAAACATTGAAAAGAATCCAACTTTCCTCTAGATTTGGGAATACTATCAAACAATAAACAAGTATTCTTCCAGCACTCGATGCTTTTCAAACCACCAAACAGCATTAATATTTAATGTCTGAAACAGATAAATATTGTTAGAGATCCAAGACAGGAGAAGTTATTTTCCTTGCTAAAACCACACAGCAATTTGAAAGGAAAGCTGAGATGCAGATCTTTATTTTTTGTGTCTTTTTTATTTTGTGTATCTGTGTGTGTAGTTTAAATGTAACAACCTCCTCTCAGTGGAGGTTGGGGTGCACTGTTGAGTCTTAATCCTGCCTAGTTTCATCCTGAAGCACACAATTCCCCCTTCTTCCCCACCTTTCTCCCATTTTTAATTCCCTTCTCTTCCATTTGAAAATCAGGAACGACATCTGAAAATATTTTATACTCTTTCCCTTCTTCTCTTCATACCAACACACAGCATTCTCAACATCCTTCTGATATTTTGCGTTTTATTCCACAACCATATTTTCCTCTCTTATCCTGTTATTGTTATTTAAGCACTTCTGAGGTTAATCCAGTCTATTAAAGTGAATGGGTGCCTTGCCATTAACTTCAATGGATGAAAGATTAGCCTCTAACCTCTCTACTCCGTTTAGTTCTTTCAGTAGAGCATTCAACACTTACAACTCTTTATTCCTTATTTATACTGCTGTTACACATGTCACATATTCCTCCCACTTTCTTTCCAAGTTTTCTGCTAGTTACTTCCTCCATTTTAAAAGGTACTACTTGTTATTTGTTATTAATTTTGTTACTTTAATTTGTTATTAATATTTGAAAATGCTTATCTGAAAACATCCGCATGTTCTTGCCACAGCTGCTCATTTCTCTGTGCTCATATATGGCATTAGAGGAAATTCTCTGGTAACACAAGAGAACTCTATTAACATCTAAGGAATGGCATAGGTACAACCAAGGGCAAAATTTTAGGCTTTCACAGAGCTGGAAGCCACAGCAGAGTAGTTTATAGCCAATACAGCATAGAAACAGAGAACACTACAGTACAGCTTCTCTGTCTCTTACTGTATGCCTCCATACCATTAATATCACAGCTGTCAGGTAGAACTGGCCTGGATTTTTCCCCTATCAATAATCACAGTGGTGTGTTCACATTGCTTCATTCTATCAGCGTATCTCACATAAATGTCTTTCACCAGGTGCTTTTGGGACAGTCTTAGTAACGTGTGAAAGGCATCAGGACTAATCTTGCTGATGTGTAGCACTGCCTTCAGTGGGCTGAATTCACAAAATAAGTGACATCGCTTGAGTATGTGCTTGGAGCATCTAGCACTAAAGGTACCTTTCAACAAAATAAAAGAATAAAACCAAAAGTAAAAACATTAAAACAATAGCAGGTCACAATAGGATTAATCATGAACAAAAATATATTTTTACAGCTTTAGGATTTATTGTGTAGTCTTATTACAATTCAGTTTTAACTCTTTATATCTGATAATCTTTCTGGCCCTCCACTGAACCTTCTCCAACAGCTCCACAACTTTCATTTGCCAAGGACCTGTGCAGTTGAAAATCTCTGCCTTTGGTCTTTAGCTAGCTACTAATTTTCCAAAGAAATGACAGCTATAGAATCATCCATCTCTTTCTGTTGAGCAGATTTATTTATAATTACAAACTTGTGGCCTTCTGGATGAAATATTCATGTAAACTCAAGTGCCAAGGTGCACTTAGTGCATAGTAAACTGCAAACATTATCATATTAAAAACAATTCAGCAACATGCTTCCTGCCAACTTAATAAAAATGCCATCTTAAATATTGTTTAGGAGCACCAGTCTAAAAAATTTTACAATGTAGGATCCCAAAATGCATTCAGGAGACAATATTTCAGAAGATGAAAGCAAAGAGGAAAAGAGCTGAGCCCAGATAAATAATTTCCAGCTACTAGCAAGGTATTTTATTTGGTTAGAAGTGTTCTCAATTGCTTTCCAAGATCTGCTATAGGTACTCCAGACTTTTGTGTGCTTGTCAAACTCACAACTAGTGAAGTAAATAACAGTAGTGAGGTTATTTAGATGGCAGTTGAAAATAAATGTTTATGATTTTTTTTTTGCTCATACATATGTAAACTGATTTCAGAGATTCGTAAGGCCAAGAAAACTTTTAAGTCTGATGGTTACTCAAACTGAAAAGAAACAAGTTATTTTAATTAAGTAATACATATATTAATTCAAGAGGTACGTACATAAAGACAAAGATGACTTACACAGTGCAGAGGAGAGGAATACTAAGATTATATGGTTATGGTATCATTAATGAAAGGTTCAGAAGTAGCATCTCAGATTTATTCTTGTTCCAAGAAGGAGTGCTGACTTAACAACAGGAAATCCCTGCCATCGGAATTTCTGAAACCATCAGACTGGAAAATTGAGGAAAACTGCATTTCCAAAGAATAATGAATTGCTCAATCACTATGAAAAATAAAGCAAATTTGAGGAAAACCGGAATGATTTTTTTAGCAAAATAAAATTAAAAAACATATATTTTTATCCGTATTAAATGAAATATTTGTCTTTTCTGATGCTTAACAAAAGCAAAAGTAGTTCAACAGTGTCTCAGGGACAGGGACAGGGCTTGAGGGAATGGCATGGAAATGTATCAGAGGATGGTGAGGTGGGTGTTTCCAATCTTTACTCTTGTTCATCCTGCTCTCACCACACAGCACACCCAAATAATCTTTCTAACCACAAATATTGTGCTGTTTTGCATTTCATTTTTATCCTCACTCCACATCCATTCCGAAGTCCAAACTTTGCTTTCTGTTTTATCACTGTAACACAAGCAATGTTCACATAGCTTCCACAGACTTATAAAAAGATTTACCTATTTTGATAAACTCTTCTCTCACAAAAAAAAAACAAACCCAAAAACCTACAGGACAGATAAAATAGGGAAGAAAAGAAGAAAATTTCCTCAGTAATCCCCATATTTTCCCAATAGGAATGTAAATGAACTTACTTCTAAGAGAAATAAAGCAAGGAAATTAAAGGAAACAGAGAAATTATTGACAGTGATGTCCAACAAGCTTGCTGTAGGAAGGTGATGTGGTCATACTCATATACTTCAGCAATTCTGTGCTTATATTTGAAATCATTTTCTACCAAAGCAAACAAGAGCTCTACACATATAACCCCTGCTTATTTGTTGGCAGGGCATTTGTCCACAGAGACTGCTTTTCTACTCAAGGCAGCGCAGAAGGCACACAATTTGTGCTGACATATATTTGCCAATATTCTACTACTGCTTTTTTTTGTAGTTGCTATGTTCCAACAGGCTTCACCTGTAGGAATTTTGCTTTTAAAACACTTAAGTTATTCAGGCTTACTGGATGCTTTCTGTAAGAGAATTTCAGACAGAAGATAGAAACTAATTTTTATTAGCTAACACACCTTCCTAATTTATGATAAAAAATTTAATGACTCCATATTTTATATTTCTTCCTAAGAAAAGATACAAAGCACTGAAGAGAAGTTTTACTATTGAAATTTTATTCTGTGGCAAAATATTTTCTATAGTGGAATTTCATAAATGTAACACCTTCCATATCTGGAAGGAAAGGGAAAAACTACAACAACAACAACAACAACACACACGCATTCTCACTGCATTTGGCTTCAAAGTGGTAAAAAGGAATACGAACCGTTGGTCTGCAAACCCCGCTGAGTTCAGTGCTCAGTGCAAATGAAGGCAAAGCCAATGGCTGGTACCTTCTGGGGATGTTAACATGATTTTTTTTATTATTTTCTTGCTTTTTTAACATTACAAAAATAAATATTGCAGCTCTAGAGGTTTATTCAACCAGAGGAGACAATTTGAGCAAATAACCTCCTGAAACTCATGAGCCTCCTGACTTTCCCACTGAAAGCTCACATTTTACCTGGGGCCTGTCTGCACGATGCAGACTAGCTCTAACATAATGATAAGAATAAATCTAAATAGTGCCTTCAAATCACTTGGCCTTCGGGAAATTCACACTTCTTTTATGCAAAAGCCAACAGACCCACTCAATAAAATGCTGCTTTACTGACAATACAAGTAAGTTGTTCTCTTCATAATTCACAAGATCACAATCACTCATCTAGGTACAGATAGAATACCACGTTCTGCCCTGTTGTTACTGCTTAACTGCAATCATTTCCATCTTTCTGATGAGAGCTGACATGTTTTCCTTTTTTTTTTTTTTTCCCTTAACCAAGAAGAAAAGCTGCTGGTGGTGATACCATCAAAGTTGCTGCACTGCCTAGTGTGGTCTTTAGGACTTGCATATCCATATTATCTCCCATTAAAAATGTTCTATAAGGTCTTAAACATTTGTTTCTATAGGTGGAAAAAGTAAAAGCTCAAGTAATAAGCAATAGACATTTCACAGCATATAAAATGACTGCATGCTCTATGAGGTCAGATGGATGAAATGTATTACTCTCCTGGAAGAAATTATTTGTGCACAACACTGCACAAATTACTGAAGTTTCAGAACCAGGCATTCATAAATTATCAAACTTCATGATTTGGATAAGCTGCTTTCTATATCCTATCCAGTTCACAATCTTTTAGTGATAAATGCCCAAATTAATTTTCCTGCAGAAATAACTGCCCTCCATCAGTACACAAGATGGCAATAAATCACCTCATGATACTTGTTCAATATTATGTTTTTCTCCCCACTGTTTACTGTATGGTACCCTGCCTTGTTTATTGTATGCTATTCAAACTTGTAGACTAAATGATTAATCTCTTTAGAGCCTTTCTGTGACATCCATCACAGCAGCATTTAGGTCCTCCACAGCACATTCATGACAAGTATCTGAGATAAATGCATATTGTTATTCTAAAGATAGCAGACGCAATGCCAGAAGTCTAAAATCAGATTTAGTGTTATATTATACATTACATATCTGAGGCAGAGCAATTTACTTCAGTTGTAGCCATGAAGACTCAGCACTGCTATATATTACAATCCTAAGTCAGATGTCCTGAAAAAAACACACCTGAGGTAAACCTCTTATCAAGTGTTGGTTTAGTAATGAGCATAGCATTACCGTGTGCCAAGAGCATGAAAAAAACCAATTCTCCAGGTCACTAACCATGAGGCCACTTTTTTCTTCCTGTAACACGCTGCCTCATTCACTGAATCCTATTCAGCTGCTGAAATAAATGAGACAAGGGATCGAAACAGTTTTTATTTCTACAGAAGTCGTTGGGTCACAAACTGTTAGAGAACTGAAGAGTTGTCTGGAGGAGGATCATTGCAGTTTTTCACTCAGCTCTTGTCTAACCATCCCCTGTAGGGAATACTGGCAAAGATCAGTCTCTCTTGATGCAGAAAGTTCTTGCTAATGTTCTTCTCTTGGACAAAACATCTGCATTGTTCATAACTCCCTTAAATTCCTTTATGCCATCTTCTTTAGAGCCACATATCTCCTTACAAGTGCTGGAACATTACACCCATCACAAAGGTAAAAGAGCTGTCATGTTCCTTGTGGGCCAGTTCTGGAAAATGGATACAAAACTACCACTGTGGGTTTCAGGAATTTGTTGATAGCTGAAGAACGGGCAAATTCAGCTATTTCATCTGCTCTGCTGAGGGGCTACTGACAGCGCAGGAGGGAGAGTCTTCCTACCTATGTGCTCTCTCTCCTGGCAGAGCTTACACAATCAAAAGCTGGAGTTGCAAGAAAAGTCTTGTTTGGCTCCAGGGCTGGAGCATACCCACTGTGAATAAAACTTCTGCAAAGTTATCCACTGAAATAAAGCCTGAAAAAACAGAATTTATAAGAAGGTTTTTAAGTTGATTTAATTTTCAGTTCCATATTAAATATTCAGGAATAACACCAGGATATAACAGCTGCTCTTCTTCCTGCGTAAATGTGAGGATAGCTTTATGATGTCTCAGATTATCTTGCAGTTGAGCAGAAGAATGTCTTTTTCCCTCACTTCATTCTGGACATATACTATATTTTTTCCTTATTTTTTGAAGTAAATTCAGATGGAGACAGACAAATTTTAAGTACAAATTCTTTCAGTCTGTGTAGAGTGATACTGACATACGAAATCTGGGTCCGATGACGAAGCTAGCTAAAGTTGACTTGGCTGGTGCTTTTCACTCTGCTTCAGTAGGAAAAGGATGCCCATATATTTGTCCACATGTTTGGCTTCTCAGATCATCACAGAACTATTTTAAAACAGATATGTGAGCATCTTCCTGTCAATATCTAAATGGTTTCATGGAAATTAGCAGAAACATACACATAGCAATTTATGATTGAAAATTCAACAAAAGAAAAAACACGGAATACCAAGAAATCTGAAAAGTAACAACATTTTACTTAAATAATGTAATGAGGGGAAATAAGCCAGAGCAGGGAACATGTACAGAAATATAATTTGTGAGATTTGACTTAAAAAAAAAAAAAAAAAAAAAAAAAAAAAAAAAGTTAGAGGTAAGAAGAGCATGAAAAAGGAAAGCACAATTTCCAGGTCAATTTGTTATTAGAAAAAAAAATAAGACAGGATAGTTAATTCTTCTTGTCACATTCACTATATAATATGTAAACTATGTATTTTTTTCCCTCTTTTCTTATAAATAAATGGACTCCAAATTTCAATTTCCATTTTTCTGCTTTTCTTTTACACAGAGTGCAAACTTAGGCAAATAGCATTTAGGAACAATTGTGGCTCAGTTCTTTCAGCATATGAGAATGAACTAGAGGATCTCTTGAGAGCACTTCCAGGTCTAATCTTCTATGATGAGTACCCAGAGACATCTGTAACTCAATGCATGTTATCAGTCATAGAATAAATATGCATACCACATAGCAATCATTATGGCACTATTTCTCAGCACACAGTCACTCTAGTACTGGTATATTATTTAATTGCGATGTGATCTTCACTCTAAAAGGAAAAATGAGACTTTGATGCATGAACTTTTTAAAATAAAGTGCAGATAGACAGTCTTGGAATCCCTTGCTCCTCAAGTCCACTGCTTGCAACTGCCTGTATAGCTGCAGCACACATCATTTTCCCATTAAAAAGCACTAAATGTTTGAAGGACTGAGATTAAAAAAAAGTCACTATGTGCCCAAAGAAAGCATGTAAGGAAAGGATAAGAATGACAATATTTGCTAAGTCTTGCATCAAGCAGTAAACAACAGAATTTATGCAGAGACTAGTGTGCTAGAGAGAAAATTTATTCTTTTTTTATAATTCCTCATCTTTCCTCACACATTTCACATTTCTTGTTGACACAAAGCATAGCATTGTTTGATCTCCTTGCTTACCCATTCTTTCATGACATAAAGCTATCCCTAACTCAGTAACATCAGCCCAATCCATCAATTCACCCTAATCCTCTCCTTGAAGCTATGCAGACTCGCTCCATTTCTACTTTACAGTACAGCAATGATTCACGCTCCTCAACCAGGCATCTTCCTCTGGAGCTCTGAGAGCATTCTTGGACCTGAGTAGGATTTTATTCCTTTCAGACATTGCACTGAACAACACACACTCTGCAGACACCACAAAAGAGATGCCAAACTCTTTTCTTACTGACCAGTTGCTCACGTCTTACGTTTCTTTACAGACTGTGAAATGGCCTGTCTGTCACATGCAGAATCATAGAATGAGCTGGGTTGAAAAGGACCACAACGATCATCTCATTTCAAACCCCCTGCTATGTGCAGGGACGCCAACCAGCAGACCAGGCTGCCAGAGCCACATCCAGCCTGGCCTTGTATGCCTCCAGGGATGGGGCATCCACAGCCTGCTTGGGCAACCTGTTCCAATGCCTCACCTCCCTCTGTGTGACAAACTTCCTCCTAAGATCCAACCTAAACCTGTCTCAGTTTAAAACCATTCCCCCTTGTCCTACCTCTATCCAGCCTCGTACTCTGTTCAGAAGCCAGAACTAACAGAAGATGTTTGTGGTTGGAAAGAAAACATTCAGGAATAATTCTCAGTAACACGCAGAAACTTACACTGATAGCTTTCTCAATCTTCCCACATTTTTGGGAAATGGAAATAAGTTTTCACAGACATGTAGTTTTCAGAGCATTTAAAAACAGCACACAAGAAAAGTGCAGTAAATTAACGGAAATGAACAGCTAATTATGAACTATAATTCAGATGAAGAGAGTCAGACTGCAAAAAGAAATGGAAGATTCAATTTGATCACATAAATCCTCAATCACATATTTCAGGGCAGCACACCCTAACAGGAGCAATTAACTGTTGGCAGCAAAATATTCTTTGCTACTGCAGTGTCTCCCCCCAACCCTAGATCCTAAAATAAAATAAAACTTCTAGCAGACCTAGTGGATGTCAAATGATTCTCGTTGCATTTTAGTTTTATTCAGATGAGTGTCCCCATCTACTAATACCATTTCATTTCAAAAGTTCATGCTTATCCTTTGTGGCATATATACATTAATACATTCTGTGCATTTTAGTTGTCAGCTCAATCTCAATTAATGTGTGACTCACTCAGTAAAATAAATATATGTTAAGCTATTAACTGCTTAGTATTTAGGGACTGTCAATGACAGAAGCTGTGACCATAAGAAAGAAGAAAAGATGTTTCTATTTTTCTCTGAGAATCTAAGAATAACGTGAATGGCTTTTCTGTGACCCAGTGAGCCAGACACTGAGTAAGATGCTTCATTGTGCTGGTAGTGAAAATGCTTCACTGCAAACTGACTGGTTACCCACAGTAAGTTGAAAAATATGCAAACTAAATGCTGTTTGTTGAGATATGCAATGTAAGGAGACATTCAAGGCAAGGCTGGATCAGGCCCTGGGCAGCCTGATCTAGCTGTGGTGTCCTGGTTCACTGCAGTGGGGATGGACTAGATGGTCTCAGATGTCCCTTCCAACTCCTGAGGATTCTATGATATGCTTCTATGATTAATGAAATTCTAACATGACCAATTTATACTTTCATCTTTGATTTTCAAAGACTAATGAATATAGACACTAAAAATGTACTTTTAGAAGTGTCAAAATGTACAGTAAAAGAAATTTTGGTTATGCTTATCCATATTGTATGAGATAGAGAAAACTCCAGGCATCTTTTGTGGAACACTGAATATGTTAGTGCTATTTAAACTTTTTTGGTAAAGTCTGCAGTGGAAAATTTAGCACCACCTTCTGGCAACCAGCAAAGATAGATTTAAAGTGTAAAAGCTTGTATCCACAGTTCCTTCTTTGCTTTGTAAGGTAAATTTTCAGATAGAATGTAAGCATTGATTGATTTTCTGATCTGAACTGCTACAATTTTACTAGAAAAGAATACTAGTAACATAAAGTCAAAATGTCTTTTTAATTTTATTCTGGTTTTAAAGAAGAACTTGAGGTAAATATGTACTGAAATAAAATCAAAACTAATTACGAGGTAATCAATAAAAATAATTTGTGGTTTTCATTTGTAGATGGTTCTGTCCTTATCAAAATGATAAGCTATTCATATCACTTAGGGCAAGGACAAAGTAAGGCCAGCTGAGTTCATCACTGCTCTATGCTGTGGCCCATTACCTGAACAATCCTTATGGTCCCTGGAGAAGACACCTCACTCTTTAAGTCAAGAATGGGAAAGTGCCCTTGTACCCTTAAAGAGCATATTATTTCATATGTATCTCACAGAGTCATAGAAAGAACCATAGAAAATATACACCAAAATGGCTAGAAGCTATCAAACAAACAAACAAAAAAAGGGTTTGAGCAGAAATAATGATAAAAAGACTGAAGTTAAATTGATTTAAACTCTTTTTTTTTTAATAGACTGCATCACCTTGTAAGAAAGAAACAGCATGGGTCTATAATGCTGCCTTGTATTACCTCTTTCAGCATTAAATTGCGCAGAGAACTATTTAGCCACTGGGGACCTTTTCATTCAAGTGTTTATACATCCAGGCTTTGTGATGCTCTAATCAGTTCCATGGTAGCTACAATCGCTAAAAGAAAGTATCAGATGTGATATTAAATGTGAGCAGACACAGCAGGAAAGGCTGGTCGTTTGGAAGAAAGGTTCAATTTTGTTTATATCAAATATTTCAATCACAAGCGAAATAAAAAAAAATAAAAGCTATGATCCATGTTGTGCTGAGGTCTCTAGAGGTATTGTCTTCTGTCCCAGCTCAACCTTCAGAAAATGGTCTTTTTTTTTTTTTTTTTTTTTTTTTTTTTTTTTTTTTTTTTTCCTTAAGAAGAAGTTCCCTTTCTTAGTACTTCCCAATATTCTCTATTCTCCAGACTGTTTCTTTCGGGGTATTTGGGAACTGCTTCTTTTCCCTTAAGGCAGCTGTAAAACATCACACTTGGAAACTTATCCAAAGTTTCAAAAGACTGAGTAGATCAGAAAGCAACAGTTCATTTTCATTTTCATTTCCTGCATTATAAGACTACCAAGACAGAAATCTCCACATAGCCAAGTTGCTGACAGTTTTTCTGCAAATTAATTCCATTTTTTTACTTTTTTTACTTATTCTAAATGTTCTGACATTTAACAGTTAATGCTGGATGTTGTGTTGAGGGACATGGTTTAGTGGGAGCTATTGGGAATAGGACTGGATGATCTTTTAGGTCTTTTCCAACCTTGGTGATTCTATGATTCTATGATTCTATGATTCTATGATTCTATGATTTAATATAAATCCTAGACAGAGAAAATGAAGTAAAGAAATGGTCAACACTGCTTGACTGAAGAATAGAATAATCCTCAAGCCAAACTGGCCTGTAATGCAATTTTTGCAAATTATGATAATGCACTATTCCATTATTTCTGCATTTTACCATGAGATAAACACTTTACTTCTATAGGTATGTTATGAATACTCTTAGCTGAAATATTAAAATACTATGATTACTCATAAGAGAGAGAAAGCTATGTTTCATATGTTAGCATGTAATAAAATACTAGTTGTTTATAATTTAATCAAAGCATAGACATTTATGGCATGTCAATGCTGATGCTAGTTACAGCCTATACTAAATACATAACAGTAGAGTTAACGCCCACAGCAATTCAGATATTTATAGAAGAAAGGCAAGCCAGCTTGGCACGCACAAATACAAATGGACATGCTTTCAGCAGCTGAAAACCATAAATATTACTAGAAGTAGTGTTATGTGAAATTTTAGATAGCTGCTAAGCTCTTACTACAGCTCAGACACGAAGGCAGTCATTTTGGAAGCATTTCTGGTAGACCAGTCCTGCACGACCATGAGGATCTGAAATAAGGATCCCTCAACTTTTGATTAGTTTTAACAATATAAGAAAAAGTAATAACGTCCCAGTTACCAAGTAAAATACTCACCTTCGTCCCTGGAAGTCTATAGGTTATTTTAAGGCTCTTCTTTCTCACCACCCCATAAGGCCATATATACCCTTCCAGTATTATGCAATGTGTACAATTTTTACTTTTTTGAAGGAAGATGTGAAAACTTTGTCTCAGACATTTTGTTGTTGTTGTGCATAGCAATTCTTTAAAGATGCAGCATTCATTTAAAGGTGTGTGATTGGTGTTGCTCTGAAGGAGATGGATAAATCAAGACTGCTAAAACTGCACAGTATGTGTACTGATATCAATACTGCATGCATTGTGAAAACAGAAAAATTTTGGAAGTACATTTTTTTTTAATATACACCATTAGTTGCTGAAGGCATAGCTATCCCACAGCACTCCTGCCTCCAGGTTTCCCTTACATCCTGCTCCATGTCAGTGACAAACTGAAAGTGGACTGCAGGTGGAAACCAGATCAAAGTTACACACTAAATGCCACTGCGTAGCATCTGGCTGGAATGTGCAACAATAACTCAAAGGAAATCAAACTGTACAATATTTAGGATAACTTCCCCTCTCGCTTTTGCCTCTATGTGAATGCTTAAATTGTGTGTAAATACACAAAAGGCACACAAAAAGCTTACATATGAATATCACAATACTCTTGCATCAATTAGAGATGCATCTGCACTTAATTGCTTTTTGTTAAATAAGGAACATGACAAGAAGCATCACAAAAATTGATAGCACGCTAGATGTACTAGGCTGCTCTTTTGTTGCGGAGTATTGCAGAAAACAACAGCACATGTATGACAGAAATTATGAATTGTATGTGCAGTGCCTGAAGGCAACCACCAATCCATTTCAGTGACTTGTAAATATCTTGCCCTTCTTATGCTATTGATAATCTTGACCTTAATGTCAACTCTTGAGCTATCTCAAAAGCTCACAGTAAAGAATTAGCACGCACTCTGGAGGGTGGGTAGATGACAAGCTAGTGGAGCAAACTGATAGCATGGGAGCTAATATACAGAGGTTAAACCATAAACTATTTCTTGGAAAACAGCTACTCATTCAATCACATTAAATACAAGCTTAAATGTCTTTTCAGGAAAATACAACACAGAATATTTTAGCTCAAAATGCAAAACCATTGAAGTTCTACTGTTTTTATTAAATTGAAGGTTATACTTTCACTGGTAGCACTACTACCTTTTACATACTTTAGTTAGTTAAAAAACATATATCTTTGTAACAACCAGAACTGGTAACAATATGTAAGTTATTACTGAATGACATTTACTCTCTGACTTGGTTTTAGATGGAGAACAACTTAAATGGGCTTATTGCTGATCCTAGGAGGTTTAGCACAATAATCCTTGAGCAAACACAGCCAGGTCAATCTACAGCAATACGATGCATAGTGCAGAGCTTTTACCTCCACGAGGGGCAAACTGGATAGGCAGCCTATGTGGCATGGAGTGCTGCATCCTTCCAGGAAACTCTCATCTGCACTTCGACACTTTAAACACCTCAGGAACCTCTACATCATTGGACAATAGCAAATAGATGTCAAAATTAACTCACAACGCAGTACAAGTTCCTACACTTGAGGACAACACCATTCTAAATATCAAAGAGACTAAAATGAGTAACACATTAAAGCATAAGTGGCTTTCCCACTGCCTCCAGTGCAACACTGCAACATTTTACCTTCCTGCTCTTCGACCTGATGAAAAGCTCTAAAAGACATTTCCTGGCAGCCAGCAGCCACGAACAAGCCATGAATGCTGTGCTGTGCTCTTAATAACAAGCCCTATTCCTGTCTGGCAACCTCTGATAAATACATTGTTCAAAGCCACTGGAAGTTGGACCAATGTAAAGAAACATCATCCCAAAGACATATGCACACAAAATTTTTTCAAAGCAGGAAACTGCTGAGAGAGAAATGGCATTGTTAGCATGGCACAGCATCCAAGCAGCTGGGCCCAGGCCTTGGCACTACCAGTGAAATGTCAATAGACTTACTGAAAATGTTTCAAAAACTCTTAGCACTGCAAAAATAACTATAACTACTACCATCTATAAATACAGGAGATTGTTTATTTCTTGTTACCTTCATCCCCACCCTCAACTCCTTTAGTTGTATTCACACTTTCTTCTCGTACTTCAAGATTTATGTACTTCAAGATTTAGCCAATAGAACCCTCAATATGAATCGTAACCAGCATGCATTCACAGGATACTTACCTGCATTCCTACAATTAATTCTTTAGTGCAATTACTTGGAAAAAAAAGAAAAAAGAAAAAAAAAGAAAAAAAAAAAAGCAAATGAATAGATTTTTATTTGGACTATATAGCAGGTAATAAGTACAAACCTATACAGATTTGTCTTCCATTTTGCAGTACCTGAATCATATTAGAAAGTGAACATGTCACAGTTACCATAATTTATTTTATTTTATTTTATGCAGGGGTGGTTGTGCAATCAAAAACTTACAGATTAAGGAATATATTGCCTTTGAAATTACGTGAAACGAAGCACAGGGCTATGACTGTTTGAAATTATAAAAAGTCATGGTCAAGCAATCATATAAATGAACCTAAGTTAGAATGATATGAAAATCACTGAGATCTGTATTTCATTCTAGTCTTGCAAATTCTACTTTAGAAATGAAATACTATGCGGGGGAAAAAAAGGTAACATCAACATTTTTTGTATCAATACCTGAGTATTTTAAGATTTCACATTTGCTTTTTCTAAGATAAGGTTTCTAAATCCATCTACTTTGAGGTCTTTGGTTGATAATTAGAAGAATTTTAAAGAGTTCTGAATTACCCCGCGAAGACTCCACACAACTCTAAGCTGAACACTCACTGGCTCTAATACTGTCACTTCTATGGCAGGTGGCTATGTGTTTATTGGCAAGTGAGTAGGGATGAAACTTGATTTACTGAAGTGAAAGGGCATTTCAGTGCTACTTTAACGAGGCCAGTTTTTCCTAATCAGATCACTCCCATCTACAGAGGCACAGTCAGAAATGTTTGAAGACTGCATAACATCATTTGCGATTGATAAATAAAATCACATTCTAAAATGCAATCTTTTTAGTCCTAAATTTTAGTTTCTCTGGTAAATATGCACTTCATGAGCATCAGAGATCACCAATATTTTTTTTAATTACGTTTGCAAGTAATTAATGCCATTGCTGCATTACTGGATTTGTAGTATTCCCTAGATGTCCCTGTACTGCGTAAATGGGGAATACTGTGATAACATACCTAATTGAAAAATCAAATGGTAAAGATTTTTAATAGCAACCACTTCATAGCACTTTTAATTTTTTGTCTGCTTCATGAACATTCAATAATGATTTCTCACATCACCCATGTGAGTAGGTCACGCTACTTCTGTTTCTAAGCATCGTATATTCTCATTCTACTGTGATGTTGAACATGTTATGCTTGAGAGGCATGTATTTCACTTGCAGAGGCTGACTACTACTGTTTCAAATGAGTCTTGTTATTGAGTTGTGTAGCTCCCTAGCATCATCCACATGATCTAGCAATACCAAATTTGATTTCTGTATGCAGACAAATTTGGAATGAAGATTTTCTTTTTCAAATTAGCAGATGATTACTCATGGAATACTCTGAAAGCACCTGCTCTAATCTTCACATTCTAGCTGTTCATATTCTAAATACCTGCTGTCAAATATACACTTTGGTGTTATTACTAGGAGCCAAATTATGGTCAAACTTAGTGCCACCAGAAGACAGGAATGCTGTAAGGGTATACGTGAAATAACTGTCACTACATTAAGTGTTCACACTCTCAAAATATATTTTTGAAAGGAAAAATACAAGGTTCTCCTGGAAAGCAAAGAAAGGAGGACAGATCTTTCATCTTTCACAAGTCAATGACTAATTTTTCAGCAAAGGCAGCTATGTATGACTACCCAGTTTTTCTTGGAGCAAAACCTTTTTAAGCCATAAGTCACTATGTGAGTTCAATAGCAATCTGTTGTAAGAAGGGCAGACTAACAGCTACCACTAGCTGCTCAGAATCCCAAAAGACGTATGGGCTGTAGCAGCCCAATCTATGTGCCGGAAGGCAGAGCACTCACAATGGGTTATCTCCAGGAAGCTTGAGAATTTTTCTTTAACGTAACTCAATTTTTTCCTGACAAATGTGCCACACACACACTCTTCCTTGGGCCCTCTACTTCTCATTGTACATGATTACCAACTACCTAATCCTTTAGGATGCCTAAGTCACTGATACATTTTCAAAAATGACAGATTATAAAGGGAATCACTGTAATAATTTGCTTTGATTTCTTGAAAAACACAAAGCATGGGATTATTTGAAGAGGTTTTTTTTTTCTGGATACAGTATCATTAAGAAAAAAATTCTGGTCTTAACTTAAAGATACTATGACTTTTGGAAAGCTTTATCAGTGCTTACTTCTTTAATTGATAGCATGTGGTGGTTTTTCCCCCCCACTTTTAATTGCAGCTACATTCTCTTCCCAAAGGTTGTTATTCTTGCTGTTCTTCTGTTAATGCTGAAACGGACAGAATTGGGTCTGTTTGGAGATAGGCACATATATTGATAAGTAACTGATATGCCAATTATTTTGAATGTATTAAACTTTTATACAATTTAATAAAAAGGATGGAAGGTCACAAACCCAAGTTAAGATTAGAAATTGTTTAAAACTTATAATGGTAAAATTCAAACCAAGACAGAATGGTATACAAGAGTTCTTCATTGGGGTTAGTAGGTTGTTAAATGCAACAAACACTCTTTCTTTAAAGTTGTCTTGGGAATCTATTGTTTTGGGCCAACAAAGACAATTTTCTTTCTGACAGTCACCTGGACAGAAACCTAGTAAGCCTGACCTGGTGAAACTTGGAAGTTGTTATCTTTAGGTATCACCCCTATCATCTTTAAACACAGTTGAGACAAATATAAACAAATCAAGTCTAGAGGAAGAAGTAAGCAAATTCAAGACGCCACAAGATTCACTACGTGTTCTAGTCCTACCAAAGAGAGAGGCTTGAGAAAAAGAACTTGAAGACATTCTTAAGAAATTAATGTGTTTGCCAGACTCTTAAACTATGAGATAATAAATTTCAGTGACAAATAAAGAATGTACAAGAGATCATTATTTATGCTAAGTAGCAAATAACTAGTTCTCATCAGTTTTACCAGTATTCTGTAGAATTTGAATGGTCCAATGCATACTCTGTAACACCTCTAACGTGTAGATGTTTAATAAAATAAAGGATTTCCTTCTTGAATTTTAATTCCTGTCTGACACAACTGCCTGACACTGATCAGTCATTTTAATTTTATCTATCCATCACATTTTTCCCTCAGCTGTGAATATTACAGATGTTGAAGACCTCTTCTATGAAATTACACCAGAACAGAAAGGAATGCAAGGTTTTGGGCAGAAGAACACTACTCAAAACTACATCATTATAGACTTAAACAGATTTTTGCACATATATTTGTGAAGCTTAGGTGTATGAACATTATACAACAGGAAAATTTTATGTACACTGTATTTTTCAGATCTGCTTTCATTTTGTAGAAACACAGAATGGCTTGGGTTGGAGGGGACCTGAAAGATTATGTATTTCCAACCCCCATTCCATGGGCAGGGTGGCCAACCACTTGATCAGACTGTCCAGGAAACCATCAAGCCTGGGTTTCTATTCTGTTTTTCTACAATTAGTTTAGAACAAGCAGAATAATCAAGCACATCAAGTTAGCAGAATTAAATAAACCAGCCTTACTGCTCGAAACTGCCTGATAAATTATAATAAACTATTCAAACCTTAATTTATTTAATAGAATCATATTTGAAAATCAGAATAATATTTGAAATTGTATGAGTTCGTTTGAGCCAGCAGTGCAATGCTATCACTTTCCTCATTCGTGTTCAGTGAGGTAAGAATTTCTTGTCTCTCCTTCATCTCATGCCAGAGATGCCCTCCACTTGTCCTTTCACCTTGAGCCATCTCCTGTATTTCATCCATGTCCTCCTTCTTTTGTGCTCTTTGTTCTGCACCCAATTCTCTCCCTTTTTCTGTATGTTTTTCTCTTCACCATTTCTGAGTGCTTAGTGATTCCAGAATTTTTGCTAATTAACAGCCACAAAATTCCTATGAGACTCATGCTGAATGACAATGTCTGTTAGATAGGTAAAATTAAAGGAAGGAAGTCTAATTAGTTTGACCAGGCCCCTGCAGGATACAAAACCAGAGGTGCTATCAGGGCATAGAAATCCCTCAACAGCGCTCCTCGTTCCGTAAGTAGAACAGTCAGGTAAGTATATACCAGCTGCTCTGGGATTCGGTTATTCTTGGTGACAGCTTGACAAGCATCTTCTGCAAAGCCAGCACTGCTCTGCACAAAGCTGTAGTATGGGGAATTTATGATTTTTACAAAGAACTCAATGTGAAAACCTTTTGATCTTACATGATTACAACCCATAGTTAAGGCTTTTGAATGGAAGGACTGAAAAACTACTTACAAAAATGCAATTTCAATGCCAGCTTCTGAGCAAAAAAAATCACAGTAGCAGAAGGGAGGATGAGCTAAAACTGACATAGACTTACAGTGTGAGGGCCAAATTCACTCATACATCTGATTTCAGAGTAAGCTTATAAAGAACTTCCACTTGCTTGGGAATGTCTTAGGTTTGATTTGGATGAGCAACAGAGAAGCCAAGCAAGAGTCATTTCATGGAGGAAAGACCCAAAGCTTATAGACTGCTATTCACATATGCACCTAACTTACCCTGCAAACTTTTTCAGCTTTTGCTTTGTTACTTTTTCCTGTCTGCAGGTAAACACAGTGTATAACAGAAAGAGATTAATTTCACTCAGCAAATCCAAGACTTTGGGATGGAGTTAAGCAAACCTCCTTACATAGCAGGCAACAAATGTCCCAAAAGGTTACTTTTTAATGGTGGAATAGTATATACAGAATAAAAATTGTTACCTATTTTTATCTACAATGTTGGGGTTTTTTTTTGGTCAAGTTATGATCCTTACTATCTGATTTCCTCCTATTTTGGGGACACAGGGAAACAATGTAGACTGAGCCTATCATTCTCAAGATCACAAGAAATGGAAAGCCATTGCTTATGCCTTCACTGCAAATACACCATCAAATGACTGGTCAGGGAGCAAAATTTATAATTTCATAAGGGTAATTGGATACATTTTCTTCTGTTACAAGCAAATTGCCCCTTGGCACAAGAATTTTAAAATCTTTTGGCAGGGGACTGAAAATCCATCTGTGTTAGAAATTAATTTTTTGCTTTTGGGCATACTATATTTACATATTTTGGTTTTATTTCTCAATATTTAATCTAGTGAGAAAAGAAACTCTTAGGGCAAGCACTGAAACTTCTCAACAGATATATGCATATATTTTAAAGGCAGCTCTCCAGAAGAAATTAGCCATATTCACACAGCCAATATGCAGACCTGGAAGTGACTTCACTTTTATTTATGAGATTGTCAAAAGTTAATTTTAAGCCCATCTATTTTTAAACATCCATTATTTATGATATTAAGCTGCAGAATATCAAATAGCATTTACTACAAAAGCAAACGGATGACTGTTCTCTCATTCGTTTATAATTTCCCCAAACTTTCCTTCAGTGCAATGTGCCATGCATGGTCTCCTAGCAACACTGAATTCCTGTTGTTTTCAGGCAATCTGTTTGTTTAATATAAGCAAATTATAAGATGATCCTAGCTACAAAAGCACTGGATATGAGCACATACTCATCCCACCTAATTTAGTAATTTAACACACGGTCACCTGGCTCCATCTCCATCAATGGCACGAGACAATGGCATGCCACACAGTAATCCCCAAGGTAAATCTGTAGTTTAACTCAAGTTTCTGATGAACATTCACCTTGCAGTAGCGGGAGTATAACAGAATAAAAAGACTATGTCATAACTTCAGTGCAAATGTAACTTTTAAAATTGTACTTAGTGTAAAAAAAAAAAATAAATCACAATTTTGAGGGGAGAAAAACTAAGTAGTACAAATTGTAAAAGCATGGTTGTCCAAATCAATAGTGTGCTTAAAAGCATTTTCTACTATGCAATGTCCGTGCTTCTTAACATAGAGGTATGTCAGCACGCAGAAAAACTTCATATTATGTGCTATGTGCACAAGAGAGAAACATCACTGTAAAAGCTTGACCTAAGTTGTAGGAAAATTGCACTTCAACTATTACTAAGCCAACAACCACTTTAAAAACTAACAAAAAGTACTCAAGGTTATAAAGGGTGAAAACTATGAAAAAGACAGTATTAGAAAATCTGAAAGAAGAGCAAAGATGATTTGCAGAGCTGACACAACTCAAAAACCGTAAGTAGAAAAAGCAAATGCGACATTTCAAAGGACACGTTGTGAAAATGATGAACTTCAGGGCACAAGCTTGTTCCCAGATGAGGTTTGGAACAAATTATTTTCTTCTACAGCATCTGGCGATGTCTACTGCCAAAGAAAAGGATACCCAAATAGATGAGCCACTGCTCTGATTGGCAACTTCTATACTCTGGCTTATTTGGGGAAATGATACACTTATGTATGCTGTATGAAGTATACATGACCAAGGACAAAAAGAAATTCCTGGGCACGCATCAGATATTACCCATTGTTACAGACACGAAAGGGCCGAATAACCCAAAGTGTTATAAATAACACATCACAAAAAGAAAGTTGGCAAATACATGAGCAATGTGAAATTTTTATTCGTATGTGGATAGGGTATCTCAATGCCACTAATCAGCTATTGCATTAAATTCTCCAAGTAGACAGAGATCGATGTAACTGCTAGCACTCACATAGATGGCAAAAAATGTTAGCAACTTCTGAAGTACAATTCCTACAGTGTGACATATATGGGAAGTATGATAAGGTTCCACTTTGAATCTCTGCCCAAAGAACGTGAAAGGCATTAAAACAACCAATCAGAGAAAGCAGCAGATATCATCTACAGCTGATACAGTCTCAACAGAGGGACAAGAAGAAAGGTAGCAAAACTCCATGATGGCCAGATCAAGTAATATGGTACATTGCTCCTTCTGTCATCCTTAAATCTTTCTTGATCTCAGTATTTCTCAATGGATCAACTAACTTTTAACCCACTGTTTCAGCTCAAGCATTTTCTTTCACAGTCCTATCAAGGGGCTGTTGTTCTGTGGTGCCAGAGCTCGGAGACACGCCAGGTGCTGCCAGGGATGGCAGATCCGGGCTTGGCACTGCCAGCTCACGCCTTCAGCAAAGCATCACAGGTGCATCTTGCCTTGGAGGCATAGCTCCAGTCTGTGAAAAGCATCAGATGGCAAAAGGAACATACTCCATCAATTTCTATTTTCATTTTTGGTGGATATATTTTAATTTCCCTCTTTTTCCAAATTCTGAATAGAATGCCAATATTTCAGTTTCTGTATATCAAGTTTCTGGCAGTCCTCACCCAAACTTTAACCTCTGCTAGGCCAGCAGTGAGCACTTAAAAGGAGATCGACTGAATGTGCATGAGACAGCCATACTGAAGAGTTTTGTTCAGCTTTCTCCCACAGTACACTGAGTGGGTATGATGAGATAAAAGACCATTACACATCACATATATGAAATCTATGAGTATATCAGTAACTCACTGTTAGAGTCAAGCTATATTTTAGTTGTTCAAGGTGGAGCAATAATGAAAAGGAAGGTTGGACTTGTTACCTCACCAGCACCTAAGGACACAAGACAAGCAAATACAGAGAGGATACTTCTCTTCTGTCATAACATAGCACTGAAGGAGTTGAAAAGGAAAAACAGTTCCAGTGTCTGTATCTAGAGCACAGCTGGAACCTGACTGAGAGGGAAGTACTCTGTTAAATTCCATGATGAAATTGCCTGCTACAAAGTAGGGCATCTTCTTCACCAAGAGCAGATGTGCTCATTTTTGGATGAAGAGGAGAACAGTTCCTCATTCAGGATAGCCAGAGCAAAGCATTCCAAAGGTTTTCTGGCCAGAAGGGTTCATCACCATTATCTGCTGTTTTGCATAAAACAGACCATACAGTTTTGTTGAATAATTTCCACATTATCCCCTAGAACAAGAAAGCCATAGATAACAGAAACAACACTGATCTGAAGAGAACTTTCTAGCTATAAAACTGGAAAAAAAATCTATATATCAGAATAAACTAAACATACAGAAAAGAACTAATAAAATGACCAATAGCCTTTATTTAAGGCTTTAATGTAAGCTTAACAAATATAGACAGTAAAATATATAGGGAAAAAGTGAGCCACGTTTCATGACATAAAACTGTATGACTGCAACATATTAGTATACATATATGCTAATTAGTGTGTGTATATATATATAATATATATATATGAAAACAAAGTAACTAAGCTGTAATTCCCACTTTTCATGATAAGGCAAGTAGGAAAAATGAAATAGTAAATACACCTCAATTTGTAGCTAAACCAACGAAATAGTCTTTGTAATATCTTCCCATATTGGCATTATGCTGAGCATGTTAAAAGAGCATAGGAAAATGGCTATATTAAAAGATGATGAACTTCAACAAATTGAGAGCTGTAGACATATTTGGTTTATGAATATGATGTTTGGAATTTAAAATGCATTTTATTGGAATCTTGAAGTACGTGGAACAAAAAATGTGTGTGACGAGGAAAGAAAGCAAATTTTTATATCTTAAATACAGTAGTAATTTATTTGTATTTTCATAGCATTCATACTGATAGCATAAGCCCCCAGAATAATACGAAAGGAAATTTCCATGAATTTCCATGTTGCAGCTTTTTGCAACATTTGCTCATGAAAAAGATTAGACTTTTACTAATTCTTTAATAATTTAACAATCCCAACACTCTTCTTCAAGTAGGAGAAAACCATTTGTTTAGTTCTGCTGCATTGAATAGCTTTAAAGACAGGCAATATACACTGTCAGTAATATAATTATTAGATAAAATTCCTGAATTTTAAATTTAGGAAAAAGTAACATTGTTGGTTTTTTTGTTTGTTTGTTTTTGTTTTTTTTTTACCAGACTTCACTGGCAGAGATAGAACTGCGTCTGTGAAATAAACCACATAATCACATTAGCTTTAGAGCACTAATTACTCCATGTTCAAATAAAAACCAAAGAATAATTCATTTGATGTACTCGTTAAGCTAAAAATGCAGAATTGACAGAATATGGAACTTCTTTGATCTTTTGTAGGTGTTCAATATAATCACAATGCTTCTTGATGAGTGACAACAATTCATCATGTTTTAAAAATAAACCTCCCATGCAAAGAGGGATTTTTTTTGCGGCTTATTATTATTATTATTATTATTATCTTTAAGCTTATGCTTTCATTATGTAACTGCTGCTTTGAAGATTTTTTTCTTATTTAAACAACATATTTTATGTTGGTCTTGGAATGCAGAGCAGGGAGCCAAAATAGGTTTGTGAAAGGGGAACAAAGTTGAGTCAGATTCTTTTTAGAGAAGGTAACATTAAAAATAAGGCTAGTGGGGTAAGGTTCTCATTCACTTTCCTTTTCAAATGCGATAAAAAGTGACAAGAGTCAATTTGGGGTTCATTGTTGCAGCATCTGGGTACGACTATGACTTTGTGAATATCAAGTTCAGAGTCAGGTCTATCTTCTCATTTGTCTTCCATTTCCCACTCTCTTTTTCACCACAGAGGCAAGCTTCTGTGGAATATGAAAACACAACTTGCATGCAAGCTTCCCTCTCCTCATTTCCCAAGGCATACACTGCTAGTTCTTGGCCCCTCCTAAAAACAAGTTAAGATTTTCTTTAAATTACAGTTACTCTAGCATCAAAACTGACAGGAAAACTCACTCTTGGAACATTTTTAACAAAGAAGCAAATTATATTTTCTAACTAGGACCATTTTTAACTTACAGACAAGCTGTTCCTGTCACTTTTTTTATGTATAAAAGTGAATCAACTTTATGGTGTCTCTTTAAAACTACAAAGCCATCATTTGTTGCATTGGGACTTCTCATCTGCAGCGGACAAAAAGATTGTTTATTATGGGTTTCCCACTTAAAAACAATTAAAAAATTAGAGGTAAGAAAGAGCAATCTCTAGCCAGTGTGCAGGCTGGATTTGTTATCTCACCAAGTCTGTATCAGAGCAATTTGTGCAGAGCAGCCAGGTTAGCAAGATAATGGGGGCAAGACATTCAGCCTCACTGAAAATCCATTTTCAGGCAGTTAGTGAGGTTGGTAACATAATGGAGAGAGTCTGCATTTCACTAACTCTTCCTTATTTCTTTAACTACGCTCTGAATTTGCCCCCACAGGAGTCCTTGACGTGAAACAATTCTGTGCTGTTGAAATATGACCATTAACTCAAATAGAGCAGAGGGGTCTGAGTCATCCACAAGGGTACAGTGAAAAAAGTTTCAATAAAATAACCTGAACATAACATAGGGTAGGGGAGAGAACACAGGATATTTTTACCCCTAATTACACGATCCCTTGTTGCCTCACAGAAAAGAAAGGAGATAACAGCTATTATAAAATGAGAAGATATATTATGAAGGAAAAAAAAAAAATCAACTGTGTGTACCAAGTGTGTGATTCCAAGCGTATTTTACATGTATATGATACACGTATCCCAGAATCATAGAAGGGCTTGGACTGGAAGGAGTCTTAAAGATCATCTAATCCATGTGATTGTAATTCTCTTAGTTATCAGAGGCTTCTTCAGCTGCACCATGAAAGGACACATTAGTTAGATTCCTAATGTAGTGTTACGCCAATTCATATCAGCTTGACTGTGTTTTCTATTCTGATGATATTTATATTTTTTATGCTTTTTTGCTCTTTCACCTCTTTGACATTTGTGCCAGAGCACCAAAATAAATATCTTTTTCAAGTTCATACTAAAACAAAAACTCAACCGTAAGGGAGATAGAAAAGCGGCATTGGTGGTTATTAAGACTCAGCTGCATGTGTCTGCAACAAACGTTAGCACCAGAAACAATCTCTTCCCATGATTAAGTGCTCTCATATGACCTTGCAAGCTGAGCTCATGAGGGATTTTGTGAAAAACTGTAGTCTTGAGCATGCAACAGTGACTGAATTCTTCACAAATCACATATGATTTACATAAACGAGCGCCTCAACTCTCACGCAGTCAGCACTAGACCTAGTTACTAACACATGAAAAATGCACTCCCAGACTTGGCACATGGCTTTTGCAGCTGCCAAATATGCTCTCTGTGAGATGAGAGCAGGTGGATGAGGAGGGCAGCAAAAACATTTTCAACACCGCTAGCGACAGGAAGAAGAATGAGAATTCTGTTTATCTTGTTAGAGATTTTCTGATCATATTAGTGATTTCATTAGGCTGTTCCTAGAGACCAAATCTTTTATAATGGTATGGAGCTCAAAAAATGCCCTTTGAAAAGAACTGCTATAAATCAGATTCACGTCATCTTAACAGCACAGGAATTATACAGTGTCGTGAGAATACAAGCATACCCCAGAGCCAGAATGTGAACAACCTTGAGCTCTCTGGTTCACACAGCTGCACCTGTATGCATCCCATGGATTTACTCAGATCCTGATCTGTGGCCTGGCTCCTCCAGAACATCAGCACACTCATGGGCACAGCTGCTGTGCTGCTTTCAGGCAGTCGCTGGGACACGGGAGCAGCGATGGATGGGAAGCACCTCTGAGCAACCAGCACAGTTCAGCCACGACTGGAAAAGGTCCACCGGGTTCTTTTAAAAACTCATGAAGTTTCAGCCTGATAAAAGAGGGGAACCTCAAAAATTCTGGTGAAGTAAGAAAAATTTACAGCAGATATTCTTCGACAATTCAGATAGAAAGCAACACAGACCCAACATGCCTAATTGTGTCTTCCACAGTCAGGATGATAGAGGCCTGCAGTGAGGTTAGAGGAATGCTAGCAAGAGATCTGAATATGTTTCTAAGACTTGATCTTTTTGGTCTATAATATTTTTCATTTCCTTATTCATATTTAAGTACTTTTTACCTCTTTCCCTCTCTTTAAAATAAAACTTTTTCTCTATGTCTGTATGCAGTCTCCCTGCCCAGCTTCAATTGCCAGCTGATCTCCTCTGGTGATCAAATCCTTCACAAATAAAAATAAAAAATCACCTTTTGGAGATATCCCAAGCCACTTTGCAACAGAGCTACTGTGACTTCACCTAATCTAAACCTCAACCAACATTTATTGCAGAGCAATCTGATAACGGGGATAACTGATAAAAAAAGGATATGATGACATACACTGATTTGTTTGTACACAAACTGGACACTGAGCCTTCAACAGAAATATAAGTAGTATTGCTACCACTAATTATTAGCCATATTTTTCTTGTTCAGATCATAATCTTTGTTTCTACTTCAATTCTAATCCTTACTTGTGGATTCAGCTTCAACTTTCCAGTTGTAAAAGACATGGAAAAAAGCTCTCAACACAATATTTTTGAAATTACTGTTTCTTGTGAATGGACTGTGAGAAAGAGCTGGTGTTTGTTTGGCTTTGGTATCCTGGTACCCATGAAAGTGTGGGGAAGAAAATAATAAAGCACTGACATAGCAGCATAAAGGATAAATAATTTTTGGTGTTACACAGAAATATTAGATATTACTTGGAAACCATTACAGAAAGGTAATAATCCAGACAGAAGTCAGACTTCGGAGAGAAAGACTGAGTATTTTCCTTTTTTCCTTTATTTTAAATGGGATCTCACAGCCACACTCCTCCAATTTCTGCCTATGTCGCAAATGCAATTACTGGACCTAGGAACTGTGTCCAGTGTCTCTAACAGAAATTGAAGCAGACCTTCTGTGAAGTGAAATACAAGCTTCTTGCTCATCTCTCTTTTAAACCTTAATGTTCTTACTCAGACATGTTTTTAAAAAGGAAGAAAAAGTGAACTTAGTTATATACAGTAGAACTATGTCATCTCCTCCATAATTGAGGAGAGTTGGCAGAACTCTGTATGAGAAAAAGAGATCTGTTATCAATAATAACTTACAAAGCACAGGAAGATCCTAGTCTTGATTTTCTTTATTTTGGCTGTCCAAAGAAAAAGCATCCAATCATTCCAGGGGAGAATGAACTGATTTCTTTTTTGAGAAATCCAGAATTCCTTTGTTGTGCAAGACAAGTAAAGATAGAAGCAAGCATTTGGCTTAATCTTTCCTGTATTTTGGCAGTCTACAGAAAAAGTGGCAGGCAGGATTTATCTGGAATACAAAATCTTCTAATCCTAGACTGATTAGAAGTACCATTCTTTGTCAGTTTTCCAACTAATGCCTCTTTTGAAAATGCTATTAAAAAGGAATATCTACAGCAGTAGAGTAGGGAATAACTGCAGCAGTGAACACAGCAAGTGAAAATAAAGACTATCTGATATCACTGAATATTAGAGCACAGAGAGGATTAAACAGATCTGTTACAATATGTTGGACCTGTATTCCATAGTTTTCTCTGCTTGAATTGGTGGACTGGGATAGCAGTGCTGAACCACAAAACGGTACCCAACCTCTTTGATAAAAATTACTATAATTTATCCCATAGACTTAACATTTTGCCATTATACCTAAACAAAATGCATTTGGATGTGCCATACTTGGCATGTCTAGAATAGTATATTTATATTTTCCAGAAAATACAGAGAAATATTTAAAAGATTACAACAGCTTCATAGAGGAGAAAAACAAAGAATTTACAGTCTCAGTAGTCTTATATGCAGCCTTGTTTGCAGTATCAGGTATCTGAAAATTCACTTGGCTGAGAAACACGCATAAGGCAGGTGTACTTCAAACTGTTTTAGAAGTATCTGGGTAAGCACCTCGTCTGTTATACTTAATTTTACCCACAGTAAATGCAATAAGGATGCATCCATGCTTGTTATCTACTACTTTATTTTTCTGTATTAATACTACCGTTTCTGCTACTTCTCCAAGTCCTCTAGTTAGCAATGGTGGAATTTTTCATGCTTTTGCCTTATTCATTTTCATGCTTTTCTTCTACATTATGAAAAGTAAAATTTTTGCCAGGATACTGGCACCTTGATTTTATTCTCAGAATCACTCTCACAAGCATGGCAGAAGTGATTGGCAAGATGCTATCTATCATCACTAAAAGGTCTTGGAAGAGGTGTCTGAGGGACTTGAGAAAAACCCACATCACTCCAGTCTTCAGAAAAGGCAAGGAGGAGGAGCCAGGAATCTACAGGCCAGTCAGCCTCACCTCCATCCCTGAGAAAGTGATGAAACAACTTATTCATCTTCAAGCAAGGAGAAATGATCAAGATGAATCACCAAGAGGAAATTATGCTTGACCAACCTGGTACACTTCTATGATGTCATGACTGCCTAGATAGATGAGGAGAGAGCAGTTGATGCTGTTTACCTTGATTTCAACAAGGCATTTGACATTGTCTTCTATAACCTTCTCATAGGTGAGTTTTGGTCATTGGATGCAAGTGGATGAACAAGGTGGATTGAGAACTAGCTAACTGGCAGAGCTCAGAGGATCGAGATCACAGTCTAGTCAGAGGCCTGTAACTAGCAATGCTCTCCAGGGGTCACTACTTGGTCAGGTTTTGTTCAACATCTCCGTCAGTGACGTGAATGAACAGATTGAAAATGCACTCTCAAAGATTGCTAATAATACAAAGCTGGGAGGAGTGGCTGACACATCAGAAAGAAGCTCTTTGGAGAAGGACATAGGTGTTTTGACGGAGAACAGTGCAACTGTAAGCCAGCAAGCAGTATGCCCTGGTGGCCAAGAAGGCCAATGATATCCTGGGGCAAATCAAGAAGAGCATCGCCAGCAAGTTGAAAGAGTTTCTCCTCCATCTCTGCCTACCCTACTGAGACCACATCTGGAGTTTTGTGTCCAGAGTTGGGCTTCTTAGTTCAAGAAAGACAGGAAACTGCTGGAAAGAGTCCAGCAAAGGGCCTCAAAGAGGATGAGAACCATGGAGCACCGTCCTTATGAGGAAAGGCTGAGAGACCTGCAACTGTTCAAACTGGAGGAGACTAAGAGAGGATCTTATCAATGCATAGAAATGTCTTATGGGCCTGAGTCAACTGCATGGAGCCAGACTCTTTTCAGTGGTGCCAGTGACAAAACAAGGGGCACTGGGCACAAATTGGAACACTGTAAGTTCCATATGAAATGAGGAAAAATTCTTTACTAGAACAAGATGCCCGAGGTTGTGGAATCTCCGCTGGAGATATTCAAGGCCCTTCTGGACATTTTCCTGTAAAATCTAATCTGGGAAACCTGTTTCAGCAGGGGTTGGCATAGATGATCTCCAGAGGTCCCTTTCAAACCCCTTCTATTCTGTAATGCTGTTCCCTCTCTATGCTGCTCTTTAGCCTCTAGACAGCACTAGATTTCACACCATAGTGCTATATCACAATCAGTAAATCCTTGATGGTGGTATGATACACATTACTCTTACCTGCACTTGCCACACAGAATTTGCCCCTATAGCTTTCCTTGTCCAAATAATTAGCATCCCTTGATAGACTATTATCCAGGAACTCAGCATTTCCTTTGCAAACAGAACAACTACATTGTCTGATGTGTTCTTAGTTTCAATTCCTTAAACTAGTCTCTTCTCCCCCCATTGCTTCTCCCTCAGAAGAGGAGCTAAGATAAATGTACCCCATAAAGTTAGAAACAAAAGAGAAATATGAAGAAGCAATACTGCAAATATTCCAATATCATAAATGATGACTGTATTTTGAAACTATTAGTACTCATCCTAATATTAAAAGAAAATACATGGTAGATAAAATGAACCTATGACATGACCATTGATGGTACTTCGATGTTGCATGGTTTATCCTTGCCCTGGAAGGCTTCTACCACAATGCAAATATCATAGCTATGTATTAAAACCATACACAGAACTATTTGTCTGAACATCTAACAGATAAATGGCTTTACTGAAGTGAAACTTATGAAAACATCAAACCAACTCCTAATCCAGATCTAAAAGTCAATAGGCTAAGCTACTGAAACTCATCCCCATAATATTAATCTGGGAAATCTCAGCTATAGGATTGTCAGCTTGCCTGAGTAATACACAGACAATAAGCACTGTGATGCTGGTGATATAAGCCTTAAAATAAATGTCTTTAAAGGTATAAAACAGGTAAATAGCTACTCCCTAGGCAACAAATACAGGACCATGGCAATTTATAATTTAGAGAATACATTCTTTTCCTAATTATAGGAAAAGAATTTCTTCTGTTGCTCACTGTGAAAGTTTTCTTCTCTAAGTCCACTCAACTTCGATAGGACTTTTCAGAAAAATACATTCTTGACATTCTTCAAGAAAAGAAAGAGCTGCTTTCCAAGCAGAACCACATATATTGCTTTTTCCAGTTACTGCAGAAGATATTATTACAAAACGTGATATTATATCAGTGATATATTTTGGTTGACAGACTGTCACAGCCCTCTAATATTCATAGTTTGGTTGTGTATGCACCCCATTTAACAGAAAGGCTACAATATATACAAGCACTCCTTATTACGCTATTATAAAAAATTCAAAGAAACATTATCACAGTTACTTGACTTATAAGATGAAGTAAAATTAGGGACACCTCACATATACATAATGTTATAAAAGTATTAAAATACGTCAGAGGGAATTGATGTTCCTAAATACCAGAATACAATAATATACAAGAATACAAGACTGGAAACACTAACTGCAATGGCTAAGCGAGGAACTGGCTTTTAAAAACCAGGTGTGTAAACTTATTTGGTCATGAAGTATCCTGCACAGAAGCTACATTGGCCGAGTCAGCCTACCAGATTCTCCTCTTCTAGTCCATGGAAAACTGACTGCTGTTCTTTTGACCATTTGCATTCCAAAAACATATGGAAAACTTTATTACTGCCTTTCAATGACACGCTAGCAAGAAAGAACAGTGAAGAGATCATAAATTGCTCCAGCTTGAAGAGAACAGATAAATAGATTTATGTCACATTCTGTTTTTGCAACTTGTCAAAAACACAGAGTCATAGAGCCAATCATTACAAAAATCCTTAATTTATTATTATTATTATTATTTTATTTATTATTATTATTATTTTTTACAGAGACCCCTATCAGGATAATTCCTTTCTAACATAATGTTGTTGTGGGGTCTCTTAGGGCCTTCTTCTCTCCATTATTGTTTTTTAGACTTCTTTCTTTAATCATGATGAGGTTTCCCTGATTATATTTATTTGCTGTATATGAAACAAGTTTCTTTTGGAAAATTAGGCTGCTACAAATTCATGTATTCTTTACATAATTTTAGGAGGAAAATGGTTAACATTTTAGCCTCATGACTTGCAAATGAAAGAAAATAATAACGCTTAGCAAAAGACATTAGAAGAACACATTCACCATGAATCATACTGCCCTTGAAGGTGCAGCTTAAAAAAGCAGAGAAATAGATTTGACACCACTTGGACTTGCAGCTTGGACATGCTGCATTAAACTGTTCAAAATTAATTTAATCTGAGCATGGAGAATAATAGCCTCTCAGTTCAAGGCTTCTGATAGCAGTAATTTGCACTCGAAAGTATTTCCAAAGGGAAAGAATAAATGAAGGGCGACTCTCCAAAACTGAGTGAGCAAATGTATTCACTAAATGAAAGCCTCTTGATCACCCTGTAAAAGAGCATTCAGGAAAACGACACATTCTATATCGTTCCGTGGGCTAAGTATTTTTTCTTGGAACTGCTCTGCTGCTACAAAGATAGATAATGTTCTTCCCGGGCCGATGGTGGGACAGGTAACTGTTCTCTTTGAGTCCTTATGTTTCAATTCAAAAGCCATGAGATCTTCTCCTAAGAAACAAGCAAGGCTGGTGTAGACAAAAATTCTCATCTCACAATTGTAATAATGCCCTCTGTAGGCTATTTGTATAAAGAATACTGGCATTTCCTTCTGCTTTTCCAGCAAAGGATTAAGACCTAACTAACAAAGTGTTTTAAGTTACTTATCAAACCCAAACATTCCGTATGTTTGAGAAAAGTCCCATTCTTCTCTTTCATGTGTTCATGACTTTCATCTCCTTTCACCATGTCTGCTGACAAAGCTTTTTGGTTGCAGTTTCTTTTCTCACTCAGTTATGAGGAGGCACTGTGAGATTCCACAAAAAGGGCTCTGCAGTGGGTGACAACAAGTGCTGGTTCTCTGCTCCAGCATAAAAATGTAACTGGTGCTGAAATGATCAGAATGAATCCCACAAAAACTTCTTGGGTCACATGAGGTCTACTAAAAAAAATTCATTCCACTGCTAGCATATGCAATCTTTCTGTACTAGTGAAGAGGACAAGCCAACCATTCCAATTGTAACAGTTATTTATAGCACAGCAGGGAAGCAGCAAAACACATGTGAGAGTCTTGCCTGCTCTTGGAACAGGCAGCAGTGAGAAGAAGGCTCAGAGCCCTAAGCCACGCATTACTGTAATTTTATTGACTTCCATTCTCCTGTGCTGTACATTTGTAGCTACACCTCTGAAGGAAGAAGTAAAAAATACAGTTAGGTGTCATTAGGTGTGCAGGCTCATGCAGCAAAATACACAAATGATCTTTGTTTTCCTCTAAATCTGGCACCTTTAGGAGCCATATAGGGTATGAACTGCACAAAGCAAAACCACATGCTTAAGCAACAGTAATAATTAACAATATCCTCCCTATCCAGACAATAATTTGCAATGGTGCACTGACAGCTTGAAAAATGAACTACAGTAAATGATGAAAAAAAATAACTGGACAAAATGAGCTCTTGACATCCTTTTCTTTTATTTTTCTCCTTTATTTCCCCTCCCTCTCTCTATTAAGAATACACTTTTCTGAACAGCTTAGTGACTGCAAGGAACTCTTAGGAAGAGATACAAAGAAAAAGTTTAATCAAACAGTGGGAGAACATACAATGTGTTAGTATTCGAGTTTCATTTCCAATCCCAGTTGCATTACTTCTGCAAATTTGCAACAAAAAAAGCTGAAAGGTCTCTTAAAATTCTTTGGTACTGCTTCATTTCTTCTGAATAATTTACCTGCCTCTAGCTGTTTGTTCTATAATAATTCAAAGAAAACTGGTTATGCCAAAAGTCTTAAAAAAAAAAAAAAAAAAAAAAAAAAAAAAAAAAAAGAGAAAACATAACATAACATACTTAAAAAGTCAAAATAAATTGAAAGCCTTCAGGATATTTTTGCTCATACACAGTTAGTATGAACCACATGGTTCTGTTTTGCTCTTCTAAAAGCAAAATATAATGTTTCTGGTAACTTACTGGATCAAACTGGGGACTAGACTGTGAACTTCCATTGTCTTTATGAACATTATTCTTCGACAAAAATGCAAGATGCATTTTCAAGTCATTCAAGTCTTGGGGGCTCATACCTCTGCATCCAACTTTCTTAAAATGCCTATTTTTACAGTTCTCTGATATACCTAACACCTAAAGCACAATGATTGAAATAAGAATGATACCTCCGTTTCTAAAATTTGCTTTTTCAAGCACGCACTCTTTATTTGGTTAAGTAAATTTTATCTAAGTCTCATTGAAGTACAATAGTATTTAACTATTGCCTTTGCCATGAATTAACGTAACAATATTTGGGTGAGTTACAGAAAAAACACTGCAAGCTAATGACTGGTATTGGTGAAACATTGGAATACATTAGCTCACAGGTTAATTTCTTAATAATACTGATAGCAGAGAACAACATGAAGGGAACAATCAGTCAATAATGCAACGCATTCATCTCTCAAAACTCACGTTCAATTGTATAGACAACTATTTACAAAGAAGTATTTAAGTTTCTTCTCCAAACTAAACAGGCATGCCTATGATAACAATTAGTTCACAACCAAGTGTGGATTTAGTTCACACACCTTTCAAGAGAAGGATGGAACAATAGTAACCTATGGTTTAAATCCAAACTCAAGAAAATATATATCTGAAATAACAAGAGGAATGACAATCCCATTTTTGTTTTGACACAATGTATGACTTTGTAGATTTTTTGGTATCTGTGGTGGGGAATAAAAGTGCTTGGTTTTACAACATTTTATAATATATGTGCATTTTTTATATTTACAGTTTTCACAGAAAAGAATAGACCATTCCTTGATATGATACTAATTTTTGTTAGGCCATGAAGTCTTACAGCATGAATATGTTTCAAAACTGAAAGCTCTAACACCGTTGTGAAGAACTGAATTTTATAAGCAGGTTTAATGTAAACATTATGTCTCTGCTTTAAAAGGTAAGTGCAGGCAATTAACCCGTTCAATGACCTCTGACTGCACATCCAGCTAAGGAGCTCCCTCATGCCCATGTACAACCAGAGCATATTTTAAAAAGATGAACAAAGCAGCACGGATCCAGAGTTCACGCAAGGTTTATGCAATCAGGAGATTAACATTTTTTGCTTTCAGAAGAAATAAAAGCTTTTCTCTGGGAAAGCATGATCACATAGAAAATTGCAGAACATTCAATTTCAATCATTGGCTTTTTGAGAACAGTGGCACAAGAGGCTGAGGAGCTTACCCCAGCCATGGTGGCAGGACATGAGTTGCTACCCAGTCTCTGCCCTGTTTTCCTTCCATTGCATGGGCATGAGTACTTCCCGTAAAATAAAATTAGAAGACTCAATTATGCAATCCTTTAAATAATTTTCTTAAAGTTAAGACATTTTAATTGACTTTCATCATCATACAGCAACTGCCAACCACAACATATGAGGAAGGCCATCATCTCTAAAAATGTTGTGGCTCTTTTATTATTATTATTTTAGCAGTGGGAAAATATTCTAGAGGCTGAAAAAATGTATAAATTTGCCTTCTGAAGATAAGATAGGGAAAATGAAGATGCCTACCATAATAATTCAGAGCGGGATAAACGTCTTTGTGAGCTATCCCTGGGATAGTATATTGAGCTTTCTAACAGGTAAGTTCATACAAATTTTAAAGGTTCATGATCCACTGCAAAGAAGGATCTGTGCAGAATGAGCCCTGCTTGTGGGAACTCGAAAAGTTCTATCCCTCTGTTGATAGGAGCATCAGATCACGAGTTACCTACTCAACCAACATCAGACAGTATTGCTCTAATTTATGCTAATTCCATCCAGATTATAGAGCACTAAGTGCCATGGATGTGCAACGATAACCAGTTCATTGGTAACAACAACAGAGATTGATACATGCAGGAGAGAACAGAGAAGCTGAAGTAAGAATGAAAATTTACTTTTGGCACAGCACAATGCCGAGAATTAAACAGACCGCAAACCTCTAAAGACCAATCAGGCTTGTACTTGTGTATCTTATTGTGCCACAGTACTCGTAGTTGAAGGAAGATGGATTTCTCACAGCATCTGCAAGTACTTTTCTTGTCTGAATTTCTAGTGAGCACAAATTACAAAGTTGGAAATATTAAATATAATACAAATTCTGCTTTCAGGCAACATATCATCATTCTTTAGCTTGGCAAAATTGGCATCTCTACCTACTGAAAGCAAAGCAAGCACTTCCCAGCAGCCAATACCAGTGGAGTCCCTAATGTTTAAAATGCTACCTGGGGTCTTGGGAGATCGGTGGAACCTCCAGGTTTGTTTCTGATTAAGTCCAGATGCAGCCTGCCACTAAAATAGCATCATTATGCATAAGGATAGTGTGCTGTAGCTGGATCCAAATGATTTTAGAAGGGTAAACAAAGTCATTTTTCCATTCCTGGAAATCATCAATAATACAAGAAATAAAGTTAATATATCACTTACAGATAGGGCAACAGTTGCGTTAAAATCTGCAGATTAAAAAAATGAAAGAGAAAAGCAAATAGTTCTTTTTTAAGCCTTCAAATAGTGTACTTTCTTTCTACCAAAAACAAATAAATTTTGTTTTTTGAAATTTTTGAAATTACACAGCTGATCCAGTCTATCGTGGCAAACCAAGAGTTACAGAGTGTCACCACTGGGGTCTACTTGAACTAAGCCAAGAGGTAGTGAAGAAAATCAGCTATGGTAATACTATGGCAAAAGAGTAATGTTTCTTTTGAAACTTCTCAGTTTAAAGAATAACTGAACGAAACCAAAAACATGAACTATAAAGACTATTAAACAAGCAGATGGTGTGAGAATAATTTGGAAGCTGTTATCCAGTTAAAAACACTTCTGCCTAATGACTGACAATGCAAGGGATTGGCGGCATTTGTTACCAAAGTGGGTACACTGTGCTTTCTAGATGAAGACCAGCTGCAATGTAAAAATGCAGAAAAGAAGCAAAAGGAAAAGCAGCAGAAACAATTATTGTAAAGAGGAAATAGAGCAGAAAAGTGGAAATGTGGAATTAAAATGAAAGCACGGCAATCAAGGAAGAAGAGTAGGAAGCAAAATGAAAATATTTTGTTTCCAAACAATTAATTAGAAAAGTAATTTATGATCTTCATCAACCGTATGAGAAGTCTACTGGATATGGATCACAAACTTCTATTGCTATTACTATTATGTCAGTCACCACTCTTTATTAACTCTATTACATCATACTCTGTTCACACACTTACCTATAATTAGGATCCTCTCTTAGTCTGCACCTTTTAACAGTCCAAATCACCTTGAAAATGTGGCAAGCTGGCCTACCTCTCAGCACAGATATCATGAACAAGTTCAAGAACATCAGATTTACTGTGACTGGTTTTAAGAAGTATTGTTTGAGAGCACGCCTGTGCTTGACTTCATTCCAAGCCTTGCTAAGTTCTGACAACGTATTTTTACCTTCAAACATATCTGGCAAACCTTGCTAATCTTCCCAGGGCATGTATGTCACCAACTGGCTGATAACACATGAACTGCATTTTAAGAAGTCAAATGTCATTTCTCCAGAGGCCTTTTAGCTCTTTTGAAAATGCTGATGCACAATCCCTCCCTCTCACTCTACCCTGCCTTGCCCTCTCTAAGTGATTAGCACCTAGATAGCTCAGAACTGCAGCTCACAAAACATCTACTCAGAAATGCTCCCAGTTGACCAAACATTCATGCATCCTTTGTCAGAATATACAGCTGGGCTTCTGTAGAAAACAAAGCACTGAAAATCTTTTACCTTCTCAAAAGAAGTATGCCATAATATGCTCCAAGGTAATGGCCAGTAATCACTTATATAAAATATTGGCTTCCATGTGAGCTAATCTCCGCTTTTTTTTGTTTTAATTGTCTTTCTTTAGTAACATTTGCACAGTAAATATTGCTTTTGCACATCCAGATCTTTTACCACAATATTGCTTTTCCTTGCAACTATAATGAAGATTGATTTAATCTCAACAGCATTAGCCTCTTGCCAAATACTGTGCTGTTTCCATGAGCCAGAAACAAAACTCTTCATGATGGCATTGTTTATCATTCTGCTTTATAAAATATTGACTTTCATAAAACATAGTTTATTCACTTTAAGTTAGGAGATCTCTCATACTAAAGGACCAAAGATTAAACAAATATTTTTGTCATTTCTTTGAAGGATCATACAGTAAGTTACAAGCATTCCCCTACTAAGATCTTTAAGGAATCAAATAATTTATCTTTTCAAGTGTCCCTGAATTGAATGCCACTTTACTCATTTAGGTCATGCCATATCAATTTCATCAAAATTAAAGCATACATTCAATAGTGTGTTGCTAATGACTGCGATCCTAACGATCTTTTCACGGCACATCACGTATGGGAGAAATGGCCGTAGACTGCAGCTTTCAGAATGAGCAGGAGGTCCCTTTTCTGTCTTTCTCTTTTAAATTTCTGTCCATCTGAAAGGCAACATATCCATCTGCTAGCATACTTAAGGAGAGAATCAATTTTTTGTTTCAAACATGTTTCTCACTGCAAGGATCATTAAATGCTTGGACTCATCAATAAACGCAAGGATTTATCAAGTTTTCCCTCCTGGACCCAGACCACCAGAGAAACCCTCTCCAGCTATTTTAGTTATGCTTTCCTAGCTGAACTTTTATCACATGGCTAAATCAACATCCATTTTAGTCTAATCTTCTTTTTCAGGACTTGGAGAGTAAACGCTAACTCACATCTTCACGCGTGACAAAACAGAGTGAATAAAAAGACAGAGTAACACAAAGACAGTAAGACGTTAGTGGTGCAGAGGCTTGACTCTACTAATACAAACGTGTTCCAAAAGTACTATTAGATAATCATAAAAATAATGAATAATGAGAATTAAGTAATTCTGACAAAGATGGCATATTACTTATGTCATATACACAATACGGCAAATCCAAAATACTGTCACATGCAGGGGAAGGCAGATGGCAGTATTTTGAGATCACTAACTGAAAAAAAGATTGGACAAGAACAGTGAAATAACAAAAAAGAAAACACTGACAGTTCATGTTACTGTAGCATATAAATTTGACTATGATGACTTTTCTTTCTATAGAATTAAGAACTGATTATGATCTCTCTTTAGCTCAGATGCTTTTTTCTACACAACTTACTTATATCTGCTCTTCAGATACAGTAAACAAGTACTGCCATAAAATGTGCAGGAATCTACTAATACAACTGTTCAGATAGGGTATTATTCCCTTTTATCAGTGAGAAGTAAAGAAAAAAATAATCAGTAATCTGCATAGGAAAGAGTTTCTGTGCCTTAAAGAAAAAAAAATCAGGCCTCAAGCCAGACCTTTAAATAACTGACTAAAAATAAAAAGCAATCATGAGCTAGTTTTTTTTAGTGTTCATGACACCCTAGATATTTTCAAAAGACCTTTTATGTCTTTTCATTTCTACCTTTCAAAATGAAATGGATATTTACCATTTCAATTCCCTGTATTTTTAATCATTTCTAAATCTGTCATTTTAGAGATCACCAGAAATAACCAAAAGCATATTCCAGCTTCAAAGATACATTGTGACACACAGAATCTACCTGAAAATGAAAGGTCTAGGCTACAAGTGAATTATAGAAGCTTAAAGACTGATTTTTCACTTGCTAGCTCGGGATTATTTTAAGTTCACTTAGCATCTTGGTAGGATGCCAGTACATTCAGGAGAGCTGTCAACAGGATGGGAAGACATACGCAACTTAGAATTGATAACAAGAGCTGTGAAGATACAGCAAAAGCAACCTTGAGCACACCAAGAACCTCAAGCACTTACTGAAAAAGTTAGCCTAGGCTGATGTTCGTGCTATCACGTCTTCACTATCACCAAAATAAGTGAGATTACAGCTTGGCTATGAAAATTTATTCTCACAGCAGGTACTTTGGATAGGGATGAAGCTAAACAACATATGGAGAAACTTTAATATACTCCATAGCATTTTTTTTTTTTGTATTCAATAGTTTGGTGAAATCCTCCACAATTATTATTATGCTTTGATTGGTTAAATCTCACTTGTGTGAGTGGAGAATGCTTCACATGATAATGCAGTATTCCTGTTTTTGCTGCCCCAAAACAGCAGCCTTTTCTGTGGGTGAGGGAAGGTGGCAGCCACCATGGGATTTAGTGGTGAATCAATCACAATTTTCTTCTAATCTTTTCTTTCAATTTAAATGGCATAGAATAAAGAACAACATTGCCAATTAGATAAAAACTTCGGGAATATAGCTGTTTTAAAAATCAAAGTATCATATTAAACCACAAAGTCCCTGAACTTACCACCAGATATTGTCTCATGTGGCTTCAGCATGTAGTACACACTGAAGTAAATGACATGTCAGGAACTCAAGAAAAGCACATAAAGAAGGAAGGAAGGTAAAGATGTACCTGGAAATATTATATCCATGCTTTTAAAATTATACCAGTCAGCCATTTCCTTTAGTCTTCAGTTAATCATTGATTTTCATTCATTCAAATCAGAAAGTTCGATTTTACTGTCCCTTTCTCTGCCATCTTTTTTTTATCCATTAGCATTTGATATAAAAAATCTGTTTAGAAGTGTATAACATATTTTCCTATTACAATGCACTTAATTTTATTAAAATGCTTTCAAAATGTAAAGTCCCTGATCTAAAAAGTGATACCCATGAGCAAAAATGGCTGCACTGATGCAGTCAATAAATAGAATTCACACAGAGCAAGCAGCAGATTACCTAATCAAACATGGACAGAAAGCCATGATTTTAAACCACAAATCACTGATTTTCCTGATTTTCACCTCACTCTTTTTTCCTCAAAAAGCTATTGGTTGAATGACCTAATGCTACTGATACATCTATTACTATTGATATTCTTACTAAAGGAATATTTGGAAGAAAGTCTGCTACTAGATAAACTGTTAACAAATGCCTGAGGAAAACACTTTCAGGGACAAAAATACAGCTTTGAGCCTCCTTTATCAGCTCTGCCAAGGGAAGCAAACTAAAAGTTAGGTCAGTTTTGGGACAGACCTTTTATTTTCTCGTGTAGATGCTTCTTGCACACTTTAGAAATCCAAAAGAATCTGAAAATGATCATGTACACAGCTCAAGAGGCTGATAAAGCAGGAAGCAGTACAGCCCTCAGCCCTACTGATGAAAATTCCTAGTGTATTTACAATAATTAATCTCCATCTTAACTGGTGAAAAAACTTTGAGAAGAAATATTGAAAAAGAAAGTGGCTGCTGCTTACAGAATGAGTAAAATTATTGACAGTGTTCTATTTTGACAGAAATTAAACATATTCCTCCATATTATCTCACTTTGCAGAATAATTTGAACTGTTTAAGAGATCTGTTCCCACAGCAGTGTGTGGTGGGTTTTTATCTTTTTTTTTTTTTTTTTTAAAAGACTATTTTCCCTGTCATAATGGGACAATCAGCTGTCAATCCATGCCGTAAAAAGTTCCTGGGGAAAACAATGTCCAGAAATCCTCTTTAGATCCTACCTACTGGTGTATAAAAATATTTTTAGAAGCAAAAATGAGGCACATTTTTATTCCCTGAAGGATTGGCAACCTTCTTGACCTCTCATGTTAATTGGGTCCAAGTTCCTCACAGTAGCTACATACGTGTACCTTGACTTTCAAGCAGGCACATTCTGCTTCCAGCTGAATCCACATAATTATCCCCTAAATCAGTCAATCACTTAGCATCCAGCCAGCCATACTCTACAAACCTGACTATTTAATAAAAATTTAAATGTGCACACAAATATGAAGCATACCAGAAGAGATGCAAGTAAATGTCAATCGGTGAAGAAAATCTCCAAAAAATCATAAATCATGAAGTCTGATACAAGAGAAGTCAATAGATCACATACACAGCAAATGTCATCCCACTTCATTCCGGTTTGCCTCCAGGAAACTAAAGACTGGAGCAGTTCAGGAACTGCTCTATTTTGTTGACCAACTAATGTATAGTTCTAATATTTACTACATTAAAAAGAAAACAAACAACACACTGATAGTTATAAACTTTTGCAGTGTCTTGTTATTAATACATTATTAACTTCAAAAAAAAAAATCTAAGCTTTGAAGAATTGCAATTTTTGAGGAGAAAGCTCTGACTGAAGTACTTCACTGCACACACACTGTATTTAAGATGGAATGTTTAATGCAAAAGCTATGGATGAGATAAGAACTTGATGTGGGGAAAAAGATGTTTTCATGTAAGGAAATGTAAAGAATTCATGGGTACAGTCTCGTTCATTTTCTGGAGATGTATGCTCTCAAAGAAGAAAGAAAAAATGTACGCAGGAGGAAAACTTCAGAACTTCACCCCCACAATGCAAAGAAAGCAAAAAATAGGGGCATGCAGGGGGACATAGCCTATATGTAGTTCATGAGGATCAGCAACCTGTTAAGAGCACATTCACTGTAATTTTGGTCCATCATTGCTCTCAGTCATGATCTTAGGCTTTTTTTCTATGGATTGTTGACCCTGGGAATTTAAAGAAATTTCTGGCATGTTGCATTTCATCTGGATTTCCTTAATGCCTAACAGGATGGAGGGACATAGTCCTCTGCAGTACTGTTGCCTGTCATTTTCTGAAGTAGAAATGAGCAGAAGTACTGGACCTGCAGAAGGTGTAAAGAAGTGAAAGAACATCTCAAACAGGCGAAATACAACTTGCATGAACAGACTCAGCTATTTCTGAACTTCTGTGCAAAGCTCTTGTAAACTAAATAGTTGATTTGTTTCACCTCTCTCTCAGAATCCTTAATTTCTACACATTTTAACCAGCTGCCTAAACTTCGTCAGCTTTCTGGATAATGTGATATGGAGTCACTTGACTTTTCATCAGACTGGGGCTAAGTTCTTTTCTTTTCAAGTGCCTAGCAAATCTGCTGTGGAATTGAGAATCCTTGCTACTCACGGTATTTATAAATATTTGTTGAGGGCAGATAAACTTATCCCTTTCCTTTTCCTCATAAAGCACTCCAAGAAAATCCCGGGTTTTAATGATTTCTTGAGCAGAGTAACAAATAGCCTGTGACTAGACTTCTGTATACAGAAGTTCTTTTTGAAATTGTGCTGACACGAAATGAATGCAAACTAGAATCAAGCAATTTTTAGACCTACGCTGAGATCTGTTCTTTGACAACTGACAGAAAGACTCAGAAATTAGCATTTTGGTAAAACCTTTATTTGTTTAAGACGCCTCTTAGCCAAAGAGACTGTCTGTACAAAAGGATTAACCTATTGACAATGACTTTCCAAATCCTAACTCATTGAATAACAAGCACTGATGTGTTTACCTTCCTAATGCACCCACAATTCACAAGAAGCAGACTTTCTTGAAAAGGTCAAAATGCACAAAGAGCTGAATTTCAATAGGAAAACCCACAGAAATTTAAAGCTGAATAGAATGTTCTATATTCAGTGGGAAAGAGGGTTTATTTAAGTGCATTTTGTTCATCTACATGGATACAAGACTTAAAAAGGCTACCTTTATAGGCCTCCTTCACTCACCGGGTCAACCTCTAATTGTCCGTGCATTAAATACCACATCCAACCACTTCTCAACTCCACTTCATAGGAACTTGCTTATTTGTTTCATTATTTGAAAAAATAATAATAATAATAATAATAAATCAGGAAATCAAACAAAAAGCATAGTATCCTACTTATTTAGATAAGTGAATATGTGCATTTATGCTTTCATGTTCATCAGTTTTATGCCACCTCTGGGAAGGCAGGTTCAAAAGTGCGAAATGAACCATTAGAACTTATTTCAGTTTTCTCCTGAAGAACCATTTTCATCATGCGAGGCTAGAACACTTAAAGGATTGTTTTCTTTGCTTTTATATAGAGCTACTTATAAAACAGTTTTATTTATTTTACAGACTAAATAAATATATGTTGCTTATTCAAAATGGTGCAGACTGAGTAATTATTAAGACCACTTGTAGAACACAAACATTTTTTCAAGTAAGATAATAACTACAAATATAGCAGTTTAGACTAGGCAACAGTCAGTAAGCTGCAGATATCATAATCCAAGTATTATGCACATGAAAGTTTTTAAGGAGCAAGGTAAAAAATGCAACAGAACCAACACAGAAGGATGTGCTTGCAAGAATAAAGCCTTCACCACAGAAACATAAGTTCCCCCTTCCAGTTTTCCCCCTTACAATTTCTAAAGCAGCTAAGTTATGCACTTAGAAGTAATTTTTGAAACATTACACAGCCATCACATTCAGGTGTGGGTTTCACATCACATTCTGCTGGGTGGATAAGTCATGGCTAAAAGCAATACTTAAGTCATACAATCATTAAGGCTGGAAAAGACATCTAAGACCATGTAGTCCAAACATCCACCTACCACCAATGTAACCCACTAAACCATGTTCCTTAGCACCACATCTACACGTTTCTCGAACACCTCCACAGACTGTGTCTCTACCATATCTCTGGGCAGCCTGCTCCATCATCTGACCACTCCTTTGGAGAATTTTTTTTCCAGGTGAACCTCCCCAGGTGCAACTTGAGACCTTCCCTTTCAGGGAGAAGAGGTCAACACCCACCTCACCACAACCTCTTTTCAAGTCACAGTAAGGTATTAAGGCCTCTCCTGAGCCTCCTCTTCTCCACACTAAACAATCCCAGCTCCCTCGGTCACTCCTCGTAAGACTTGTGCTCCAGTCCCCTCACCAGCTTTGTTTCCCTCCTTAAAAAAAAAAAAAAAAAAAAAAAAAAAAAGTCATTTCTCTTCCTGCTATAAGCTCCTTTCAAGCACTAAAAGGCCACAATGAGGTCTCCCCAGAGTCTTCTCTTCTCCAGGCTGAAGAAGACCAACCCCCTTAGCCTTTCTTCATAGAAGATATGCTCCAGCCCTCTGAGCATCCTCATAGCCCTCCTCTGGACCTACTCCAACTCTTTTGGTGGTAACAGTTCTCCAGATGGAGCCTTACAAGAGAAGAGTATTTCCCTTGGCCTGTTGGAGACCCCTCTGCTGATGTAGCCCAGGGTTCCGTTGGCCTGGACTGCAAGTGCACTCCCTTCTATGGTATCATCTGAACCATTCAGCTTAGAGTCATCTGCAGATTTGCTGAAGGTGCACTCAATTCCATTAACTACGTAATTGATAAAAGTATTGGAGAGCACTGGTCCCAAGTCAGACCCTTGGAGGACACCATCATATACGACCTCCACCTGGACATAGAATCATTGACAACAACTTTCTGGCTACGATAATCCAACAATTACTTATCCATAGACCTGTCTTCAAATCCATCTCTCTTCAACTTAGAGATAAGGATATAGCATGGGACCTCAAAGGCCTTGCGAAGTCCAGGTAGATGACATCTGTTGCTCTTTCTTTGTCCAGTGATGCCACCGATCCATTACAGAAGACCACAAAGATAGCAGATGACTTCATTAAAATTGAGGAAGTGTTGTACCGAAATAATTCAATATTCTTAGAGAGAAACCTGAAATGAAGCTTATGTATGCAAACACACATAACTATATTTATAGGTGCGTACATACTCTTATACATACATATTTAATCACAAATTTGCCCTTTAGGATACAGAATATCAAATATGCGGGGAAGATAAAGGGCTAAAATGATAGCATTATACAGTAACTCATTTTCTTGTTTTGCAGTACAGAATCCTGGAACTTTATATGCAAAATGGGTACTGTGCAGAACAAGCTCTGAAATATAAACTGCTTAAACAATCAGACTGAAGAGTTCTGATTGTCAGGAATGTGATTTGAAAGACAAAAGCTAGAGATTTAAATGACAACTAATACAGTGTTAATATATATAAGCATCTGTAGATCATTCAGAATATTTCAACCAAGAGATGACTTTTCATTAATACCAGCTAAGACAAAAAGAAAAATGCAATATATGGTAATGACAATAGAATGAACAGATGAAAAATTCATTCTTAGCTATAAAGCACAAGGAAATGACAATGTAATAAACCTATACAATACACATTTGAGAACAGCATATCAATTTCCTCTGTTATTTGGAGTACCACATCCAAAGATCTTTCTGAAGTTACGAGAATCACAAAAAATGGCCACTGTCAGGGAGAAATACTTATAATAATTTCTGATGTGTAACCATACATGGCATTTATTTTCTTTCCCATTCTTCAAACTTGTTCACAATTGTCAGTTGCAATTTGCATCAGTTTTAAAATTATCTGGAATTACTAGAAGAAAATGGAAATATCTATTGCTCTTTTAGCTACATATTAACTCACTTCTGTCTGGTAGTCTATACAGCAGGAAAAAAAATCCACAAATGAATGTAAGGGCAACTCTGCATTCACATAGTCTTAATGACATCAGGAAAAACCTTTACGCATGTGTTCAAAGGTCCAATTGACAAGTGCTTGAGCCCAAAACTCAGAATTAAGTTAAAGGTTAGAACTGCTTATAAGCTATTATTTTCCTCCTGACAGTTCACTTCAAAAGTATACTGTGAAAAATAGGTGTGAAAAACAGAGGGTTCAATAATGGAAAAAAAAAAATCCATATTTTAAAAGATGTTTTAAAAGTACTTAATTTTTCAATAACAAAATTTAGTTAACTGTAGTGCTGTAAAACACTGTGGCATTTCAAATAAAAGTCAGTAAAAAGGCTACTGAAATTAAACATGTGGATAAAGTTTTTATTGTTAGAAGATGAAAATCTTTAAAATCCTTTTGACTTAAGGAGTGCATTCAGAAGCACATCTAATTGATCTCTTCCTACTGCACTGATTGCATGCTGAAGGCAGGTTAGCATCGTTTTTTATTCTAGAGTTGTTTCTATCTTTTATTGCTACATAGAAATTAAGAGTTTCCCTAAATTTAAAACCACTGGAATCAATTAGAAAGTATCCTTTACTCTTTCCAGATGATAAATGTTTTTCAATAATAATAGGAAAATTCACTAGGATTAGAACAACCTAACAAAATAATCAAGGGCTCCGCTCTACTGAGTAGATGTTTTTCTTTTCTGTGTGTATTTAAAACGTGTTACATATGACTCTCACCATATAACCTGCTGTTTTACTATTCCTATTTTAACAGGATCTTACTCTATCAAACTTTTGATTACTTATGATAAAATTTAAAAGTGATATGAAGTGAACATGCAGTGTTTCTGAGTCATGGAGAGCTGTAAATGCAAACATTGAAGAGCTAATGTACCTGCATTTAACACAGGTCCAAGTTGTGACTGTTAGTTGAATGCATTAACATTTTACTTGCTTTCCTGATGTAATCCAATGTGATTTTCCCTTTATTTTGCTTTTTCTATTGTGGTAGATCAGTTAAATTAAAGTGGTATGTCAGTGCTGAAGTGCTGAGTATCATACTAGATATTAATCATCATATTGCAACCAACTGATCACAAGCTGAGGTCATTTCTGCTTCCATGCATTTGCATGGAACTCCATCCTCTTCTCATGGAATCTTCACAGTATGAGTCCAAGAGCAAATGAAACTATTTAAAAGCACTTCAGCCACAAAGACTTCTTTTAAGATCCACAGACATGCAGGTTTAAGCTCTGTGCTGAAAATAGCACAATTGCTTTTAAGAGGATTATTTATCATATGCAGTTTGGACAAAAGGAAGTAAATATTGTGTGTGCGTCTACAGCAATGCAAGAAATATAAGATGTGATTCGGAATAACTGCTTTCAAATGCGGTCATTAACACGTTAGGCAAATGAGGAACTTGGTAGAAGGCAAACAATAAGTTGAAAACTCTAATATCAGCAAACAGCATACAGAACTGTTTATCAGCAAACTGTACAGAATTGCAGTACATCATTCTATGTTAAAGAGCACAACAAAAAAAGGAAGTAATTTACCAGTATCAAAGACTCAAATACCAAGCTTAAATAGAAAAGAGATTAGTATTAGACCTATAATAGTGATAATGTGACCAGGGGCAAGAGTATGTGAAATCCTAAGGCAGATTAAACTACAAGGGCAGAAAACAGAGTGGGATTGAAAGACTCCAATTATTTGAGGCAGACAATGTAAATGTCAGCAATGGTTGTTGGTTCTCACATCAAATTTACTCTTATAGAGGACACAATTTTCCCCAAAGACAAAAAAATCAGGATCCTTCTATGCAAAACAGCGTGTGTGTACTCTGCACTTTTGTGCCTACCGTGGCCCTCTTCCTCCTGCCTCCAGACTTCAGGAACCAAATCTTTTCGGTCATACAGCTGAACACTGCTACAGAGGCAAGGCATGCTACATAGACTGGTAAAATTACCAAGAAAACTCCTGCTCTAATTGCATTCTGACACAGGGAAAGCAAGATGACAACTAAGGAAAGTTTGTGCATGAAGATATGGAAATAGTAATAGTCCTCTGGTTGGGATTTTAGAAACAGTGAGTCAGTGACATTTGGTTTCAAACTGAAGCTGTAGTCCTATGCTGGCTACGTGGGATACTGTTATCATCTCCAGTTCTGAGTTCATACAGAAGGGACTCAGCAGCATACAAATTGGCTAGAAAGAGAATAAAATCCATAACAAGATGATCTTATTTCCCAGGGAGGTCAGGGGAATATTTTGCTATGGAAGAGGCACATCTTTACATGCTCCACTGAAAATTAGCTACACTGCTTTACATTCATGATATTGCTTCAAGTACAAAGAGCAAGTTAAAAGTAAGGTGTAAATCATAGGCTGCTTTGGATCACTTTATCTAATCCTTTACACATACATTAGTCACACTGTAAAACAGTTGTAATTTTCCTTTGTCAACTCTAACTAAATTTTAACATTATGTAAATAGACATCTGTTCCTTTAAAACAAGGCTGAAAAAGCATCAAGTCACATTTACTGCAGGGTAAGGCAAAATTAAAAGGATACTATTACTGTCTTCCTTTACTTGATTTGCTCCTGCAGTATCTAGGTTTAAAAGCACTGAATTTTTCTTTGACCCATGTGGCAATTAATGTTTCTTTGAAGCACTGGTACAGTAACAAAAACCTCCGTACAGCAAATCACCACTCTTCATATGCAGCATGTTTAAGGCAGCTACTCCCTTTAAAAGCATAGCATCCAATGCAATCTGACCACATAGTTTTAAAATACCTGAAACATAAGGACACAAGATGGTTGCACGGTTGAACAAGAACACCTGACTGCAACACAGATAGCAAAATCAGGTACTAAGAAAACATCTCCGCATTTGCAAAAATGTATGTTTCTTTATGTTCACATCTGTTTATCTTAATATATTTGTTTTCCAGTAGAATGAAGTTTTCTACCTTTTTATTTTCACTAGGAGTTGTTAAAATGCAGAGCTGCATTTATCCTACTTCAATGATGTCAAGAAAAAGATAGGAGAAAACAGAGCGGGGGAAAAAAATGTCCAAGTATTTCAGGCTGTTTCTAAAATCTTAGAGAAACTTCACTCAATAAATATTACAGAAATTTCCTAAACAAATAAAGTAGGATTGCAGTAGACATATAACCTGGAATTCCTTGTCTGGTCAACAAATATTTAGTAATTTATGCAAATACAGTACAATGTAAGTTGGTATACTTCTATTGGGAGTCAGAATCCAAGACTATACTTGCAAACATACGATCATTTTACCATGAGATTTTATGTTCTGCATGCTGTAACTGAGGACATCAAACACCTTAAACTGCTTGCGTGGGTGGTATTCAGGTATAAGGCAGAGAAATTTGTACAAGATTATATTATACCAAATGATGCTCAAAAGCCTTGAACCTCTAAATGAAATTCATAGATATGCTGGTGTTGTTTCATGAAGAACTGATAACAGAAGCAGTTTTTCAGAGATTACAGTGACAGGCAGAAATATAAAGTTCATAGGAGAGAACAAAACACACATTCAGTCAGATTTTGAAGTGCTCAATCAACTTTACATTGGCAAAGCCCAAATTATTTTAACTGAGGCTCCTGTACGGATGAAGATGATTTCGAATCACTGGAAAAAATCTAAAGTTAAGGTGCGGTTTGGCTTTATCTCAAAATATTACAGAAATGTTACCAGGTCTTCTAAACCCAAGATTAAGAAAAATATGTGTTGAAGGTTGCACGCACTAACAGAACAGTGCTACTTGTTTAGTTACTGCATAGTTTTCTGATACATCTGGGACAGTAAAGAACATAAAGGAAAATGGAAACTGCTCATAATTCTTGACACTGTTATGCATATGCAGCAAAATAGCTGCATATCTAGCCTGTTCTTTATGTTGCTTTACACTGGGCAGAATGCAGATCATGCAGCTTTCCATGCAGAACAATACTGTGTGACAGACAAAATTCATTTTTACCTTCTAAAATTCCTAGCAGTGGCTGCTCTGAAGAAATAGGACTTTAACCTAATATGCAAAGGGCTGATTCAACTGAATATTAAATTTACTATATTGTACCCAGAAAAGCTGTGTGCTTATTTAGAGGATAGATCAAAATTGTTCAAAATCCCTCTGGGGGCTTTAAATTTTTGAACACTATGTCCAAGAATACAGATTAGGATAGAACATGAATTCATTTTTCCTTTGAATTTCAGAGAGTAAGAATACACACAAGTAGGGACACATGTTAGATTTTATAAAAAGGTTTTCCAATACTGGAGCATGCCTCTTACAGCCTACTCATCTCTAGTGAGAAACTAGATAGGAGGCTATATTGTTGACCAAAAAGGCATCCATCTTACGTATGAATCGAGAAAGACAGATAAGTAACCAACTTTTAGAACTGTACGTCACAGTTATCTCTCTAAAGTGGTTTTGAATGATTTAGTTTGCATAGAGCGGACTCAGCACTTGTCTTCAAGTTCTAGAGCAGTTTATTGTATTTTTTTAATATAAGCCTCAAACACTTTGTGTGTCAGGAAGGGTAGTTGTTTAACTGACAGACATCAACAGTCTGAAAATAGTTTTGCATTTTCTTTCTTACCCATTACTGATCCCACCCGTTATTGATCTGTGACTCTCGGAGGTTTTGGGAGCACTGTCTAGTCACTACTTGTCTGCTGGTGCCCCTTTCAGTTTGTTTTCTAAACACAGTCTCACATTCATATGAAAAGACAGTGACGTCAGCCTTTGCTTAGACCAATCTGTGTCCAACCAGAAAGCCTACGTGGAAGCTGGGTGCCCCAGTGTATTGTTCCAGAGAGGGGATACTTGGGAGTTGTGTTCCTATAGCCTGAGGTGGGCAAGGCACTCACATTGGCACGTGGATTTCAGTCATCAAACCTCTAACATTGGGGTATTTCACACCATGTTTCACAGAGGAAGAAATTCTACTCGTGTTTCAACAAATGACACGTGTCAGCAGATATTGATTATTGGCAAGGTTTTACATATTAGATAAAGTTATACTTCTGTTCTTTGCATGACAACATAGTTGTAAAAAAAAAAAAAAAAAAAAAATCTATTGGAGCTACAGTGATGAGAGTTTCTGGCCCTTTACATGACAATATTGTCTATGAGGTGACAGCCTCATTTGGCTAAAGAAAAACTCTGCATAAGCCAATTACAAAGAGCAATTCTGTCTGGAGGAAGATCAACTTCAAAGTAAATAATCTTTACTGGTAACAAGATTTCTATACCAAGTATTTCATTGGAAACTTGGAAATCCTTTCAAGTGCTTATTTCTCACTTCAGTAGCTAGAATGGTTTAGCTAATTTTTTCCCAATTCCTCAATTTTTTGCAAGACAATATTGACAACAGGAAACCGAAAGCAAATTGTACATTTTCATACTATAGAACAATTAAAGGTGTTGACTAATTAATTTTAATAACATGCTCTTCTTGACTAATCCAATGCCATGTATTTAGCAAACTCTCTAAGTTTGCTATTTCAAATTCATACTCTTCTCCTTTGCAACAGAATTCTTTCTTACATGAGTTAAAGGTATCATTTCTACTTATGGTCTCGAGCCTCACTATGAGGATCTTATGCTCCTCTGTAAGCTAAAACATCTGAATTTAAGTGTTTTCATTTAAAAAAAAAATTATTCTGTATATATTCCTCACCTTTGTCATTCACAGAGTCTTTATTCTAAGATATACAACAAATCTAAACCAGAACACAGTAAATCTATACCATCTCCTCTGTATCCATCTGGAACTGAGCAGGTGTAAGTTTCACAAACTATTCTGAATACCTTCGGGTGACATTTCTAAAATCAGTTCACTTCTCTTTCCAAACTGATCATCCTCATGGCAGAACTCAAAAATTGACTGGTCTGAGGCAAAACAGACCACAAGACAGGAGAGCAGAACATGAACAACAACAGTTTAGAAAAATACAAAAAATTATCAAATCTTACTCATTACAAGAACAACCCTCCCTTATCTCCACTTTTTCTTCATTGCCAAAAAAGAACATAGTGGATTTCAATCCCTCAAGTGTTAAACACTTTGTACTCTTTGGACATATGTGACCTCCTGCTCCCTCATGTTTATAGGGCTGCTGTCAAACAGCCACCTCTGTGCTTAATGCTGAGATTGCTGAAAGCAGTGCATTTTCACAGAAGAGTTTATGATTTTATTACATGCTTTGCTTTCTTCGCAGGCTTGCCCAAATTTGTGTCTGCTTCTCTTCCAAATTTCACATCGAAAGGTAAGCAAAGATAGCATTATTTTGACAACGATACTAGAAACATTTGTTTTCATGCAGGCCCACTTTACCTACTCTGCAAGTCTTTGTTGTATGATCAACTTTGTAAAAAGGGTGTCTTTTAAAACAAATTAGTGCCTGAATTTCCTATGTTTTAGTTGCAGAAATCAAAAATACTATTTTTAAAAGAATTATAATTGACATCTGGGATTTACAAGTGCAAGGCACTGATATCCCCAATTTCATTTACCAGTAGTAGCATAGCAAGGATTCCAGCTGCTGAGCTATTTGGGTACCAAGAAAGTGAGGTCCTGGCCTCCAGGCAGGAAACCAAATGAGCCCCAGGACACACTGCAGCTCACTAAAACAGACTTGCCCTAAGGACTGATTCATCGAGCCAAGGCTCAGCTGATCATTCTCTTCCATCAATTAAATTAATAGAACCACTTAGAAATGCACAAAAGAGATTTCTGTAAGGGGTAAATGGAATTTATATTTCACAGCGTGAGCAGTAAATCTGAGGAAACAATGAAGACAGGACAACTGCTAGGAACTGGCTATTCTTTCACAGAAGTAGTGCACACAGTTCAGGAACCCTCTGGAGAACATAGTATTTTCTATAGTTCAACAGAAACTCAAAAGAAATGAAATAGGCACTTATAGCCTTCACTTTCTGGTATTGGCTTTTTGTGGAGACAATGCTTACCGCGCTTTGCTGGTACTGTTTGTATCTCTGTCTCCATTATCATTAGATTCCAGGTTTCAGATATTTATATTTTGGCTCTGAAACAAGGATTACCTTACAGTTCACGACATCAGCACATCATTATTTATGGGACTGAAGGATAGGGATAAGCTTTGATTTCACTTTTGCAAGAAGGTTTACAGCTAAGTTTTACAGTGAGATCCTCTTTACACCAAAGAGTACAAAGCATTGAAGTAAATAGAATCATTTTAAATAAAGTTCAAATTCCAAACTTTCCAGACTGCTGGCAGGGACAGAAAAAAATGAAATATTCATTTTGGAGTATAATTTTCACTTACTTATGAGACATCTAGAAAGATTAAACACAATAACCTTATGGAAACTATAACCCTCTTCTGGCATTTACCTCAACACAAAAAGGCATTCTTATGATGGCATACAGCATTATTTGATTTGACAGAAAGTTCCATTAAATACATATTTTTTTATATACATGGTCTAATTACTTCAGCATGGCAGTATGATATCCTGTATGCTTTGTCAAGCTCTTATTTATTATTACATTTGCAAAGAGTATTATTTAAAAAAGAAAAAAAAAAGGAGTTGAAATTCACAGCTTCTGGTAAACAGAAAATAAACTCAATATGGAAATTCGGTGATTGTGTGAATTATACACAAAGGCTTTGAGAGCTCTGCTCAGTAATTGTAAAAGCTGTAGAACTGAACATAAATAAGTAAACTCCATAGATCTCCTAAGCCCTTTCCTGCAGCACAGAAATAACCACCTCCCTCTTATCTGCTCCAAGTAGGAATCAAAACTTGCCATACAAGGAACCTGGATTGAACGACAGTTGTAAAGGCTTCTATGTTTCATGTATTTATTAATCTCATTATGGGATTAACTAATCTGGCTATTGTATATTAATACAATGCTTATTTGAAAGAGTTGATACATTTTTTGATGCCTTCTTCCAAAATTTTGCACAGGACCAAGAGAAGCACATCAGACGCTCTCTGAAACAGGGGAATTCATTACACAATCTGTTCTCAAGGAAATTCTGCAAGTTTGTCAGAACCCCTGACCTCACGAGATTGTAGTCAGGCAGTGATTGAAAACCTGTTTCATTCATGACATGATCAAAGCCTCTGAAACATTTGAGACATAAGAATATGAGAGTGTAAGATGAGGTTCCTTATTGTATTTCCTTGCACATAATAGCCTATCTAAACTTTATTCCTTACAATATTTACTCCAGGACTGATGCTTATCTGCTTGCATACAGTTAAATGCAAGAACTGTGATAAAGGAAGCCACGACAGAGCATCCCTGCTATTTCATGCTTAGCTTTATTTTTGCTGATGAGAGAAATAGTGACAAGGTAGGGAGTGAGCATAACTAACTGCTGACTTAATGTAAGAGACAGTTAATGCCTACTACTTCAATAACTTGCAGGCTGGACTGCATATGGCACAGTTATGGAAAAACTTGATTTAGAACCACAGTGATAGAAAATATATATATAGAATTTACAGAACACCTAGAAAGTGGGAGTACAGTGACATCATACACATCACACAAGTCTACAGATTCTAGGTGTAAGAAGCAATATTCTGAGTAGTGGAAACTAAAGTAATAATTGCCCAGGAATGGGTTCATGTTGGAAATAGGAAGGTCACTCATTTTTGTTCAGATAAAACTCATTTTCATAGTGACTGCTAACTTTACTGAATGTACATTTATCAAATGTTATCTGGATTTTTGTCCTTTGTCTTCAGAAAGATTAGATGAACATAATCTGTTTTGTCCAGGACTTCTACAAAGCTACTGCTTTTATTCAGAGGAAAGAAGGAGTCAGGTTTGCAAATACTCTCACTTCTGCAAAGGCACGTTTTAAAGTTTTAAGTGCCCTGTGGACATCGAGGAATGCAGTTCGCGCTGAAAGAATCTGAAAACTTAGCTTTTAAGAAACAGAAATATTTCCTGATTTATGTGAGAGCTGGAATTTACTTGTGGCAAAAATTCTAGGATATCCCTAGTGCTGCTTTGTCAGAAAAAGATACGTAAATAGGAGTAAGAGAGCATGAAGATCTAAATCAAGCTAGCTGTATGGCAAGCTGGAAGGCAGAGATCAGATCAGAAACCTAAGCTATGGATGAAATGCAGAGCCCATCAGAAAGCTTGACTCCACTTTCAGGTCCCATGATGAAAAAAACAACACATATCTGGGGTCATTTGGGGGACATTTCATGAAAAGGCTGCATAAAGTGAAGATGCGAACAAATCTGTTTCCTTTAATGCATCGCCTACAGTAATGGTAGAAATGTTTGTAGCCTAAAGTACTCTTAGATTCTTTCAAAACCTGCAAAGTGTAATATAGTGGAAACTATGTACGACTTAGTGTAATCTTCTGTGCCACACTTTCAGTAGAAGCTTTTAAAAAGTGTGGGAAAGATTTTTTTTATAATACACGTGGGAAATGAGAAGCAAAGCCTAGATCAACAAAACGAGTATGTGTGTCTAACTTGGAAAATCTGGAAAGGTCTTCAGTGTGGTGTCCTCATAGGAGGTTTACTAAGACTACCAAAGCTGCTTTCTGAGTTCACTAGGACATGCAGGACTGACAACACCACTCCAATAGTTTCTAGTCCACATAGACAAAACAACTATCCCTAAATCCACTCAAGTGTTACAGTATTTACCAATGTCATTATATATTCCTGAACAGATAAATTTATCTTAGCACCTTAATAACCTTACAGTTGGCACAGAAAATACATTAACATTTTCCTCTCTTCCTCCAGAAAGATAATTGTAAATCCTGGTACTTTCAACATCTGAAAACTGCGAAAAGCGTTTTTCAAATATAGCCTAAATGTTAAGCAACATATCAATTCTATAACAATTTACCACTAAACTCAGATAGAAGGATTTCCAAGTGATTTAACCATGAATATAAAACAACATGGATCTAAAATTATGTTAATTTATCTATAACACAGATATGAGGAAGAGAAGACACCATGCTAATTTATGTGCATTTTCTAGGGTAGGGCAGAGTGCGGAATCCTTCAGTCTTGACTTTCAGTTATCTACAGTAATGATGAAGAGTAAAAATAATAAGCTCAATATTTTATTCAACAGTAAGCTCAATATAGTCAAACCAGTGAAGTGGCAGGGGTAGGACAAAGGGAGAGTTGATTCTGACTTACAGAAACCTTTTCAAATGAAGATGTATAAAGTTTATCCATGGTACTGCAAAACCTGCCCCAATGGATACAGATAGCATAATATGTGTTTCTACCTTCACTTTCAAACATACACAGGTATGGTAAAATGTGTTGACTGAACAGCTATCAAAACGAAATTCAAATTCTGCATTACAACACAACAAATAAAATTGATTGCTTTCTACTTAGTATTCTTTTTTTTTTTTTTCTACATTTATTACTGCATAAATCATCCTTGGTTTACATTCATGAGAACTGTAAGAGCAGATTTATAGGTACTCTATAGATGAATTTTGACTTGTATTGTGAGAATTAAATCTAAAAAAAAAGGTACCCTGCTTTTTTATACAATCCAACTGATGTAGGTATCCTTTCCAAAAAGCATGTTCAGAAACTGCTTTAAGAAAATAACACATCTTTAAAAGCACATTGCAGTGCTCCTGCCACTGAAATATGTGAATTATACTCCATTACTGCTGGCATTAAGAAAGCATGTTATTTGCTGATCTGGATACAATTTTTTTTGCACAGCTAGGAAACGATGCATTCCAAGAAACACTGCGATATTTTAATTAGGTAATTTTACTATGGCCACCACTACATTTTATATACATATATTTTACTTCATACTCAACATTCCAGACAATAACTGCTCTTAATAAGGCAAGACATAATACATGTGTGGAAAAAAAAAAAAAAAGAAAAAAGTATTTCAGCATAAATCTCTCAACTCAGAATACTTTCAAAAATTGTTTATGTCTTTCTACTGAGAGGCTTAGATATAAATGACTTTGAAATTAATATTTGAACTTTACCAGAAACATGCGCTCCAAAGTCAATGAAGCAATGCCTGAAGCATTAATAGCAGATGCTCTTTCAAGAACATCCCTGCTCATAGTGCACCCATTTTGCTGACCCTGTTATCCTGTCATCTGTGCCTGGAAAAACTGCATTCACAGTTACTAGACTGAATTTTGGAGTAGTTCACCATTATACAAGGTCTATCTAGAGCATCTGATCATCCTTTATTTAGTTAGTTACCTTCTGTTCTTCCTAGCTTGTAGAGACCTTTAGGGTGAATGCCCCAAAATGAAAAGATTTTCTCGATATGGATATTCTTAGCTCCAACTCTGGAACTTGTTCCACTGTGTGAAAAATCAAATCTTCACTGAGACAGAAAAAAATGTGACTCACAGCCCTCTGGGCTGGCACTCAAGAGAGGAAAGCTATCCAAGCTCCAAAAAATTATTCTTTTATTTTTATGTGAAAATATTATTGATAAAAATGTAGAAAACACCCTCCAGCATCAGCGCATAAAATACTAACCTTTCCCATCAGCTTAGCACCATAGCTAAGAAATTATGTGCTTTATGATCCAGTCAAAACGATACATATTACCAAAGCATAGCTTTTTTCTAAAGAGACAGTGAAAGGATGAATGGAGAACATTTCCTGTGGTTCAACGATTCTTCTGAGAACAGAGATATAGGCTTGTACTCTCAGGCAAACTGAAAACAGCTTTGATTCTTTGGAATATTTCCTAAATACTGAAGTGCCATGTAAAATGACAGTGCCACTGTCATCATCAGTTTTAAACAACAGTAAGTAGAAATGCCTGTTCAGCACTTCAAATCAAAGGAGGACACCTCTTGCTGTAAGACTGCACACGGTTTTCTTCAATGGGACAGAGACTGCCCAATGGGGAGTGAAATTTGAGTCGTGCCTTTTCTCAGCATTTTCCACAGAAATCAAACAGTGAGCAACTACAAATAGTACTTTGATATGTGCATGTCCTGCTCATATTGAAATGTCAGTACTTGTGTTCACATACAAGGTAGTTAAATAGATTACATAGCCAGGTGTCAGCCTTTTCACAGAATCACAGAACCATTGCAGTTAGAAGACTTCTGGAACCTCCCCCAGTCCAATCTTCTTGTACAGCAGTTCGCTACAGCAGGTTACACAGGAAAGCATCCACATAGGTGTTGAATATCTCCCAGAGAAAGAGTCCAAGCCTTCCTGGGCAGCGTATTGCAGGGCTCTGTCACCCTCACAGTAGAGAAGTTTCTTCCTCACATTCACATGGAGCTTACGTTTTACCTACTGCCCCTTGTTGTGCCACTGCTGAAAAGAGTCTGGCCCCATCCACCTTATTCCCATCCATTAGATGTTTTAAGCATCGATAAAACCTCCCCTCAGTCTTTTCCAGACTAAGCAGTCCCAGAGCTCTCAATCCTTCCTTATACAGGTAATGTTTCAGGCCCCTCATCATTTTTGTGTCCCTTCCAGTTATTCAAGATTAAGCCTGGATTAATAGCTGCTTCTGAGCTGTCTGAGCTGAGTGAACAGCTCAGACAAAACACTTCTGTAATATGCTTGAGGTTTAACCAAGTATTTTTGATGTGGATCCAAAAAAAAAAAAAAAAAAAAGTCTTCATAATTTACCTGAAATCAGTGAAAATGTATTTTAATAGCTATCAGTATCAGGGCCACAAACCTAAGCGTGATGGACTACTATGGATGCAATATAGCTGAAAGAAGGTAGAGAGCAAAGCAAGCGAGACTCCACCAGCCTGAGAAAAGAACTTCATCGCTAGTATTAAATTAAGAATTTTTTTAGAGAAAGACTTAAGACTAGTGAACAAGTTAAACAGGACTGTAGAGCAATTACTCAAGTAACTTTAGAATGGTAACACGTAAAAAGTTCACAAAAAAATACAATTTAGGAAACATATTGTTCTAAGATGATCATATGCACTTTCCCACCATTTTTATTTCTATTAGCAAAACTAACTAAAGATACCCAATCCAGATCATCATCTCGGTATATACACACCCACACAACTTCCATTACAGGTACACTACGGACAGTATGAGATTTCCATATTTACCTCTGGCCAACAAGCCAAACCTCCATTCCACAGGTTTCTTTGCTTACTCAAGTCTCATGTTTTGCACTCCGGTTTCCCATGACTTCAAGCAAGTGGAAAATATGGGCAGGAAGATTGTTTTCAACTGATAACCCAATGAATGGTGAATTCCCTATTCAACAAAGAAGTTGCTTAAGAAGCAACTTGTTTATTTGTTTAAAGCAAGATGTTTCCCCAAGCTTTGTGCTGCTATTTGCACTGGTCAATGTGGCACAAGGACTGAGGGTATTTGCCATGAAGCCTTGAAGTCTTCCTCTGAGACTGAGCTGAAATGCCTTATCTCAGATGGGAAGCAGATGTAGGTCCAGGATGACAGCAATGACACCTGCAATGGCACCCAGCAGAGCACTGCTTGTGAATTACCCAGCCTGATATGGACAAGACTGGGACAAATAATACTTGTTCCTAAGTCAATTATTTGAAAAGAGAACCCATAATGTGAGATTTACTGTGATACCGTTAACTTTGTAGTGAGTTGAAGTGTTTGTAGCATCTGTAAAACTGATGGATTGTTTCTCATAGAGCTGGCAGTTCAATAGCAAATATGCCTTTTATGTGCAGGAACCCAGCAAGGTCAAACAGCTGTGAAGGATACACTGGAAACACAACTGATTTCTAGGGGAATAATACATACACTAGAGTTTACTATTTGTTTCTTCAGAAAGAAAGCAGATGTGAAAATATCCACAGATGTAATCCATTCTTTTTTGCCAGCTTTATGCATCTAATGTGAACAGAATAACTAAGAAAAAATGCTAGGTTTTGAGTTTATTGTTAACTTTCAGCAGGTTTCTACACAGACAAATCTTTCTCAAGAGGATTTCAAAACCTGAAATATATGCTCAATTCCTTTCAAATGTAGAAACAGTGCCCAGTTTGTCTCTGTACCAACTCTAGAACTCTGCAGCAATAAGGAAAGGAGATGCAACTTTTTTCTACTCAAGCATAAAATAAACGCACGTTGGGATAAAGCAATTCCCATCAAAATTTTGCTTTTGTTACCTTCTCACTGCCTTCAATTCATGCTTCTGTTGTAAACAAGGAGAGAGGAACAGAATATAACTCTTTAGAGACAATATTTCCCTATTGTGTGAAAAAGTATTGTAAGTTTCTCAACATAAAGCCACATTGAAAAACTGACTAGAAAAAGTCATCACAATGTAGTTTTTGGTTTTGAAATTATAATGAGTAACATTTGAACAAGCTTTCTAAGAACCAATCAGTGTGAAAAGAGTTAATGATGTTCTATAGTTTAATGAAATCTTTGTGCCTTGTCATCAGCAAAGAAGCATTAACTGTTAATCTTAACATATTAACATACGTATCTTGTCAAGCAAGGAAAGTCGGCCTGACTTAGGCTATTGTCCAGTCAAAGAAGTCTAGCTGAAGTGCTGAGAAACAGTTAAATGAGAAATTAGTTATTACAGATCTGTTGAATTCCTAGTTCTGCTAATCTTCTTTTCACCTTTGCTGAGGCACTTAATCTCTTTATGTAACCAACTCTAAGTACTTGTATAAGAATGACTATGGTATGCTAAACAGCATATAAGAAACAAGCAAAAAAACCCTAACAAATTATTCATCTGTTGTATGAGAAGCTTGCCTGCAGCATGAGTAAATAGAGCTTTTCAGCCTGAATTATGGTGTACATTTAGTATTTTCTTTACAATGAATTCATTTTATTTGCTATCTACCTTACGCACCTACAACACCAGTAAAGTGGTGTCAGCCATTCTCTCTCAGGTCATTTATGATGAAATTACAGTTCCACTTAACAAATTTAGAACCTAAATACCATTCCTAACACCTCCTCAATGCAGATTTCACTCTTCAAGGTACAGAGTTACCACTTAGCCTTCAAAGGATTATTTTTTCTCCTAAATTCAGAAAGTAGTAAAAAACTCTCAGTTTGAAACACTTATGCGAGTTAGATCATCCAGAGGAGCAGGCCCCAAAGGATAATTTTTGCATAGATCTAAGTTAGAAGGATAACAGGGACAGTTGATCACCTAAGCAATTTCCCATTTCTTCCCAGCCAAGAACCCAGCGAGGATCCATCCACCCTGCCAGCCTTCACCACTGTCTCCAGCAGCAACTGGCACCCCAGAAGACAACAGGAAGAGAAAGCTCCAGAGAGCAGGCAAGCCCACTGCTGCTTCACACCAAATCCTTTGCCAATTTGTTTACATCTCCCTCGCTTTTATTTAGCCCTTCTCCCAATTTTCAGCCTCAGGAATGCGAGCTCATGAGCAGAACTTGGAAAACACTGAATACTGTTCCGTGCTTTCTTCCTTGTTCAAATTGAATGATGCTAAGACCAAAAAAAAGAAAGTTAAAAAGTAGAGCAATAAGCAATTTGTTTAAAACTGTTTGACAAGTCAACCTGAAACCAAGTTTCGCAGATTTATCCTTTTATCTACATAACCCTTCAGTGTCACTGCTCCAGTTATTTCATAACATGAGGTCAACCCAGCCTTCTGTGAAATAAAAGCTCTGCATTCCTAGAGCAGTGTGCATGCTGAAAGCGCTCATGATTGCTTGACGTAGAAAACAGAAATTAAAAAGCTGATTATACTCACATCCAGTAACTGAGCTATAAGTGTGATGACAGTAAAGTAATACCCCTTCATTAAAATGCATATAATTAATTTCAAATTTGTGCATGTCAAATAGGATGCCTTGTTAGTGAAAGAACCTTAACTCTTCCATGATGTCATGAAAATAAATTCATGGAACTTCTTTCCTATCTCATTTAACAGCAAGATGCAAATGTAACTGATGTTTCTCTGGAAATTGAAGAAAATATCAACATAGTGCCTAATCAACTTCAGCAATATGATGCCATTTATCACCAACCAGAAGTGTAAGATTGCTTTGGCAAAACACATAAGTACTGCTTGTGGTTTGCACTGCACTTTAAGATAACTTCCAAGCTAAGAAACATTTTAGCTAAAATATGAACAACGGATTCAGATTTTACTTTTATCTTTCAGTACGCATTACTGGACCTGATTCCAACACAAGTTCAGGAGAGGAAATTAAAGAAGCTTCAGTGAGTGAAGTGCACACATCAAATGTATTTGATTAATAATTTAACAATTTGAACAAATAATGACATAAATATAGATGTATAATGAGACACTTCTGAATCCAAAGCGATTGCAAGAAGTTGAAGTAGATCTTCTAAGAGGACAAGCTCTAATTTACTGCTAGACTTTACTAAAGTAAGATGCCAGCTCCTTCAATTAACATCTTACAGTTTAATATGTCAAAATCAAAACCCCCTTATTTCTATTTCAGATAATCCTAGTGAAATAATTCCATATCTGGAAAGAAATTCCCCTGGTACAAGTTAATAGTGATCCTGCAAAGTAATAATTATTGACATGTACTAAATGAGGAACAAAAAGTTTTCAAAGTACAGTTAATCTTACTGTGCATCTGATCCTAAGTATCCCTTCAGTTTCTATAAACTCCTTAAAAATAGAAAAAATTATTGATACCTATATTTCTTGATCATACAGAAAACATACAAACAAAACAAACAACCCAAAACAAAGTAACGAAACGTGTATATTATTTGATATTAAGCTAATTATTTAACATGAAAAGGAGACAAATTAATCCACCTGGGGTATAAAAGTTTGTAGTATCGCAGTAAGTTTGAAACAGGAGGAGAATGTAAAACTCATTGACACTATCCTACATGTAAGATCATGCAGTGTGATTCTGTACTTCACTCGGTTTATTTTAAAGCATTTCTTAGCACTCATCAGATCTCCCCTTCACTCCATTCTCAAATATCCTCCTACTGATAATTTTGAACCCTGCCACTGGCCTGAGCATTGTCACAACTGTTCTCTGGTATTTCTTGATGACACATTTACAGACACATTTAACAACCAGTTTCACCCAAAATCTGGTATAGGATAGAAAGACTGGGTACCCAATTACTCCGTGTTTCCAGAAAGCTATTGTATAATTGAGCAGAATCTCCTCAATAGAATAGTATCTGGCTAATTGATTTCAATATAGTTAGGAAAAATTTCTTCTTCAAAAGAGTGATTAGGCACTAAAATGGGCTGCCGAGGGGGGTGGCCAAATTCCTGGAGGTATTCAAGAGTTGTGTTATATTCAGGGACGTGGGTTAGTGGAAAAATTTTGGTGGCAGGCACACAATTGAACTGGATGATCTTGGTGGTCTTTTCCAAACTCGGTGATTCTGTGAATAACTGTACAGTCTGGACAAGGTGGGCAAAACAATTCTTTCTAAAAGAATTAAGGTTTTATTTCTGGACTAGAACTCTGGAAGGACCCTTCAGCCCTCATTCTCACCAAAGCAGTTTCATTGAAATAAACAACATCAGTAGGTTTAAAAGAATTCAGAAGTTCAGCTCCTCATTTCTACCAGATACAAGCCTGCCTATAATGAAAGAAATTTCTGTACAAAGCATGAAGCAGTTTGAAAAATAAGCTGTGGCACTCAAAGCAGCCTCAAAGAACTGTGAAGTAACCTACAAGACCTTTTCTATATGAGAGCCTGAGATGAGGTGAGAATTCAGATCTTCTTGCCACTACCGGAATCACTTCTGGAAAGCTAGGATAGCTAACTTGCCTGATTGAAAAATAATTTTTGGATGGATATAAGACTCAAAGCCATAAATCTTTAACATTATTTTCAGTCAAAAACAAAAAGCCACGGTTATAATATTTTCTGTTCATGAGAAATAAAAACAACTTCGAACTATATTAGAATCTTTAGAATTTTTTATTGCAATGTTAGTTGAACATGTTTCATGTGGCACCAAAACCTTACATAGGGAAAAAACAATTGCTTGAAAGTTATGGACAGACAGATCACAGTTTTTAAAAGCTCTTACTGCTGTTGTGCACATGAAGAGGAAGCCATTCAACATTTCACCTCTTCTTAACCACACAAAAGCATTTCTCCCCTTGTTCTGCTACAGCTTTTATCACTGATTTCATCCAACTTCATCATCCCCTGTAGTTAAGTCTTAACTGCTGCAACACCAGCTTGAAGTCTCATTCAAAGCATGAATGACATCAACATCCTCTAAAGACTCTTTAACCTTACTGTGCAATGGCAGTTAATATAATTTCAGAACAATGCTCACTGAATTGATTCATTTTAACAAGCAAGTTTCAACCTACTTGCTATTTTCCTGACTTTTCAGCTTATCCCTATTCAATAAACTATCCTGTCATATTGTTATTACCCTGATTAATTGATCAAAGAATGACAGCTATGAATGTACAAATGGAACAAACTTTGGTGCCTTCATATTTCTATGCAACCCTTAATTGCTTGGGCTACTGAAAATACGTGAAGTAATAAATCTCAAGAAATTGTTTATCAGGAGGCATTATAGAGATCAACTTGCAAGTTAAGCAACTGCATTCATCCTAAGATAGAAAATTTTCTCTTAATAAAGAATGGTTAGCATCTTTTGGTGTTGTATCCTAGTGAGTTTACCAAAGTTAATGAATACCCTGAGAAAAAGATAATTCCTACACTAAAATATCCCCCACTTCCCATATCTAAATGGGAAGTGAAAAAGACTTAAAAAAAAAAAAAAAGATTGAGATGTTCACTTTATTAAAAATGAATAGTATGCCACTTCATCTTTGTTACCGTGCTGTAACAAAGGTAAAAATAACATCCATTTGCACCAAATCTAACTGAAAGTCATTACTCAGTCAGATCTCTTATTTGGCATTCACATGCACAGCAGGACCACATAGCAAGGTAGAATCTGCAATGGAACACAGTAAGAACCTAGCTTGTTTCAACAATTTTACAAATCCAGCATTTATTTATTTATTTATTTATAAGAGTGGAAAGAGGAGGGTAGAAAAAGGAAAAAAAAAAAAAAAAAAAGGAAGGGAGAACAACAACAACAGCCACCAACTATCTTTTATTTTTATTCTTTAAGAAGGAACGCCTTCCATCCAGAACAAGCAAGATGATGATGTTGATACTGACTGGTTATCCACAAGTTATGCAGACATCAAAGCTGAAAATTCCATTAAACTTTCCTTGTTCCCAGCTTTGTTATTTTAGGCAGTTTGTACTGCACCAGTTCAGGCTGCCCACAAATCCCAATGTATTTGCAATAGGCAATGTAATGATCTTTCCAGGAAAAAAATAGAATTTTGTCTGATCAGTATTGAACGCCATACAGATAGCATTTAGAACAGAGAGTTGCCGTAAATTTATACAAGTTCCAGTAGACACACAAATACCTATGCAAAAAAAATACACTAAGGAGCAAAAAGTCAAAATCGCACTGCTTCTTTCTCACTATTCTCAAAGCAGTACCATATTAAGTCTGCAGCTCAGCTATGCCCTTTATATCTCCTGAAGGTTAAATCTTATTCCACTACTGACAGTCTAGTGTCAGGAAAGTTGTCTGTTCCGCCCATCTTTACACCTCTGGTTTCTAGGTTCCAGAGAAACATGCTCCCTAAAGATCATGTGTCTCTAGAGTCTAGTAAACAGCTTACTGAAATCAATGCTCAGGCTTCTATTGACTTCAGATCTCTGGTTAATCTACGAATTTACGAAGTTTAGGATTTAAGTTACCCAGTTTTGAAAAGTACTGTATTACTTGGCAACCTGAGATAATGGAAATTGCTGTACCAATCACAGAGACTCTGTTTGAATCAGATAATTTCTGCTCTATGTTATCATTTAACTTGAACTCCATTTATCTATTAGATGTCTGCTAGTCTGCAATTTCAGTTTTCAACATACCACTTTCTACTCAGACAAATAAGTAAACAATTAAGAGGTTGCATTTGTGCATGACCTGAGCCTACAAATAATGAAAGAGAATAGTGAGAACTATTTGAATCTTACCAGTTAGAGACAACAACTCACACTGCCAAACTCAGGCTACATCCATCAAAATAAGGAAGGAGCTCATCGGCTTTGGTGTTTGTAGTTACAAGCTACCAGGGCTACACAGATTCAATGTGTTGCATCATCTTCAGATGGCATGGAGCAAGAGTAAAATGGCTACTGATAAATTCAAAACATACACATAGCTAGAACACATGTACAGAAAAACTAATGTAATTGTCCCTAAGGAGCTGGTGTGAAAATAGCCCTATGAGCAAGAGACACTATGACAAGAGTCACTACGCAGGCTATCATATGTCTTGTTTGGGCATTTGAACAAATCAGAAGTACAGAGACACCTGCCTGAAAGATGCTCAATGCATCTTTCTACAGATAAGGATATTCAGGTAATGAGACATTTGGATATCAGACAATATATAAATCATATATTTTATCCTCTGTGAGAGGGAGTCCATGGAAAGATAGAAACGAGTAAGGAATTCTTAACAGGAGATTCTCTCTATAATGTCTACCATCAGTATAGTACTGTTAAGTAGCATATGAGCACTAACAAACTGTAACAAAACTATGACTTCAGGATTTATCTCTGTTTGCAAAGATTTTTGAATACAGATATTCAGACAACTTAAGACAGATATCTTACCTTTAAAAATCAAAGAGAGCTCTGGTGGAGAGTATTCCTGAAGTAACCAATTTAAGGAAAATGGAAGAAGTTTGATATCGAAGAGTCTACATCATTAGCAGAGAACTACACAGTCACTGACAAACTCTCCATTGAAGAACATGGCTGAAAACAGTATGCTCAGCATCACCAGATAGGCAGCAGGGAAGTACCTCTATCTATATCATCAGGTTTCTGTTACCTTACACAAAATTAAAAATAAAACAACCAAATACACAACAATACAATAAATAAGTATCCTTACTCACATCTGACAGGCTTTTGCAATACCAGGTGAAGAACCCACAGCTAGGCCAATGGTCACACACAAAAAGAAGAGTTGAACTCACCCAACTGGTAAAGGGGATTTCCAGCTATACAGCAATCCTCAGAAAGCAGCCTGGATGCTCTCTGTTCAGTAGCCAGCCCTTGTTTGAGCCCAGGGTGGCTCCCCTTGGTTCCACCCCTTCTGGCCAGGAGGGGAGCACAGGTGCAAAACAATTCACCTGTGCTCCCTGAGCAGCCACAGCCTTTCACCAGGTGCTCAATCACCAGTTCAAGCCTGGAGGTAAGTTTCCCTACACAAGGTGAACTTAATTGCACACCATTACCAAACTACGCTTTTTTTTTTTTTTTTTTTTTGCTAAAAAGTGAAGGCTTAATGCTGGAAAGGAGAAGAGAGACCAAAAAAACATAGAAGTGTTTTTATTTAGCAGTTTAACAGAACTTTAAGAAGTAATTTTTAAAAATTGTCATAAAAGTAGCTGCTCTCATCTTTGTGACAGACCATATCTGTACCTTGTTCCCTGAATTAGGACAATCAATTCCTTAGCAATTGCTTAGATTTCTTTTTGAAAGTAGAGCACGCTATTTACGTGATACAATTTTTTACCAATTTTTATGTACTGTTAGAAAGCACATATTTTAAAGCTAGGATGTTTATCTCAGATTCAGCTTCAGAATTGTTTTAGAATGTGACAAAAATCACATTTTACGGTGAATTGGAAATTGTCAGGCAGTGAAGGGGTCAACTTTCTGGGAAATGTGTAAATATGTCATCTAACATTAAATTATTTTATTTGAATTTTATCTTAAGTGATGATTTTCCATCAGTTTCAAATTTCTATATAAAAAAGTCAAAGTTAATATCCAGTACGGGGGACTGTGATCTTACACAAAGGTACAAGAGTTCAATCAGGTTCATTTGAGCCGAATTCTAATAGTGTCTTCACATTTCTGGGTGGACACATGGCAAAGTAACACTTCATAAGCTTGATCCAACTCAGCTGTCAAATAACATACAGCCTTTCCTTGTTTTCCCTGCTATTTCTTTCTCAAGCAGATCTGGCTCTCAGCTTGCTCTCTGATTAAGATAAAACTGAGAGTAAAATACAAATTAACCATTCATGTTATTTTGCATCTCAGTTTATTTTTGCAACTGGCATCTTAAATTGCACTGAGATTAGATACAGACTAAACTGGAATACTAAAAAAAAATCCACTTTTTTTGTTTAGACACTTTATTACATCACGCTGTCTTATCTGTGAATTAAATAATTCTGCCTATCAGCTTACTACAAAGCTGTATCATGTAAATAATCTATATGCAAAGGTCGTAGCAAAACTAACATTTTAAAAATAGAATGACATCAAGCTTTCAGGATTAGGTACCAAATGTTACCCAAGTACAGATGATATTCAAATAAGTGAGAAGGAAAAAGAAGCAAAAGTTTCCAAGAAACCACTGAGATTGTAAAGATGTTTTTGAAGAGGAATGTATATGGGAAAAACTCACTGATTTCTAGAACTGAAAATATTGTGCTTTCTTAAGAAAGAAATAGAAAATGAAAGAACTTGAGGTAGCTGTAAGTAGTGTATGTACTGCAGTTAAAGCAGTAAAAAAGAAGTGTACTTAATTTCAGTCTGCATATTCGTTAGAGCCAGCCATTCAAGCATAAAAATGGATTTTCTGCTGTAGCAAGAGTTTTAGTTTCTGGTTTTCATCATAAAACTAATTAAAAGAAGAGAAGGGTTGAATTGCTTAGAAAAAAATATATATGTGGTTATATTTCAATACAGGATTATTCATTGAGATATATATCATTTACCAAACATGGTTCACTTCTATAGACTTCAGGCTTTTCAACACAAAAAGCTTTAGAGTTTGCCTGAAGCAACTTCCACAGAAGTAATATCCCTAAAATTACCCCAAAATATGTTTGTTTGTCTCCCTAAAAATATATATTTCCTCTTTCTGTGTTAGCTAATAAAAAGCAACGTTCTACCGTGGATTTGCCAGGAGGAAGCATCTACTAACAAAAGCTGTATAAAATATTTGAAACAATTTTAATTAAATGTGTATATAAAAAAACCCACCTCAAAGGATTGCTCTTAAACTCAATTCTTTCACATTCCTATTTATGTATGTGTAAAAGTAATGGAACATTTCCTGAACTGAACTGTGTATGCTGAAATGTTTCAAAATCTAATCCAGCAAACCTCTTACTTGTTTACTCATGCATATGTGTATAACTTGAAGCATTTTCAGGAAGAAGAGTAAATGGAAGAGACAGTTGGTTTAATAGATAAACCATATCAAAACTCACGAGAGATTTGAAAATGAAGATAATGGATGTGTGTTAAGAAAGTTACCAAAGACTTGATAGAATATAGACCTGGAGGCCAGAAATGGGTTAATGAACCATAACTTTCCATTTCACATTTCTTATTTCAAGAGCATGTGGAGTGCTTGTATTCTCAGCCCAGCACCTACCTAGCTTGCAGCTGGGGACAGGGGACCTCAAGGTGGCCAAACCTGGGGCATGCTGCACGGATCAGCCCCAGCTACTTGTTTATTATGGCTGTTCCAATACCTATGAGTCACAAGTCCTTGTGGCCACGAGTACTGAAACCATATTTTACTAAAAACTGGTGTAATTATTTTCAGGTTGTATACTTAGGTAACACAGGCACCTGATCTTCACCTGCAGGGAAGCAAACGATTTGAGTAAACTCTGTCCTCCTGATGGTTACAGCTGTCATGGTAAGCTCAAAATTCAATCCTGTCCAATTTCTGATTAAAAGACATGAATGAAAAGCTGACGTGCTTTTGCACCTGTGAAGATTCTTTTACTCAGAGAAATAATATACTATGCAAATATTCTAGAAGCTGGACGTGAATTTGACAATTGAAATATATTTCTGGTGTTTAAGTCGTGCAGAGCATTTGTAACATTCAGACAAACATTTTGTTACCTGTGATAGCATTTAAAGTTCAAGTACATTTCCCCTAAATGCCTGCAGCCTAGCAAAATCATTTGAATTCTGAATAGATATGTATCATAGTATAAATATTATGAATAAATAGTTCCCCAGCTGGAAGTGCTTATAAAGCAGAATTTAGTTTTTAATAAACGTGCAGCGTTTCATAGGTATGTAAGCTTATATATGCAAAACTTATTGCTATGTTAATAATTTTATTTCTCATTGTTACAGATTGTTACCATAATGACAAGACAAAGGCTTTTTGTCATAGTTCATCTACGGAAAGCTATTCAGATTAAGACAACATAGCAATTAAAACTTTAGAACAAAAGAATAGTTTCTTCCACAAAGAGTAGTGCTTTAGTTTATACTAAGGATCATCTACAAACTTACAAATGCACATTTTAATGAACAATTTAAATATGTCAAATAGCTTAAGAGAAGGATCAAGAACTGATTATACCTGAGGAATATAAATGTATGCATAGAAAGAAAAAGCTGGAATTTTTTTCCTTTGAAAGGAAGCAGAAATAATTTAGAGCAAACTGGACACAACTGACAAAAATCAAATTGATTTCCCTAAGTTAATTTACATAGAATTCTCTTATCAATATAGAATATATACATTATTATCTACTAATGAAATGAAATTTTCTCAATTATCCATATTTATACAGTAGTTATACTTGCTGCTGATCAATAGTTGTCAAAGAGCAGTTAACTTTATTAATGGCCTAGGGTGACTGGCCCAAGCTTAGCTGTAAATTTGCAGTAAATCCAAGTAGGACAGAGCAATCAATGGAAATATAAAATGAAAGCAAAGGAAATGAAATGGGTTTGGATTTTTTTGTGTTTGTTTGTAACATAACACTAACTGACAGTGGTTACCTGACACTGTGTGCAAAGCTTTAAGAAGGCTAGATAAACAAATAACAATTATTGCCTTGCAACAATGAGATAGATAGCCCTTTAAAAATCTAGAAAGACCACTTCCCTTTCTGGAGGTGGTACTCATACTCAGTATGATTACACCTGTGCAAGTTTCACCTTGATCAATATCATGACTTATGCTTGGGAGGAAGATGACAAAGCAGATACATCCATGGTTTGATTTTGAACAACAAAATTGTTTGCTCTTTCTTAAAGCCTGAACATCAAAACTATTATGTAAAATGACATTTAGAGCTCCCTATTAATTTTTGTAGTTCCGCTATGTAGTTCCCAGATTTAGAGAAACAGCCTTATTTGGTTTCTATATTTATCTTACTCATAATGATTTCTTCATGTACATGCACAAATAAGGAATGCCATACATTTCATTAAACAAACAGACATTCATACCTAGCAATATTTCACACGGCAGCTCCAAACTGGAGGTCAATTTAGAACCTTCAGGCCAGGTTAATGCAAATGTGACTTTGTTAACTCAAGCTAGAAAATAGCATCCTAAAACATTCCTTCTAGCAGAAGTAAGATTTACAGAAGACAAAGCCATGTGCAGACTGGCAACAACAGTGCCCACAGACACTGCTAAAAGCTACCAGATTCCTTCACTAAAGTATTGCCACATATCAGCTAAGAAAAGAAATATCCTTGCTGCAGCTAATAATTAATCTCAAAGTACTTCCAAACAAGTGCTTATTACAAATTGTACTTTCAATTCCTCAGCAGAGGCTGAATGAAAATGAAAATGCATATTTTAATTTAACCTATGATCTGATTCTACAAAGTAATCACTTGATAAATTCTTGTAGTAATGTAAGGCCACCACTTGGTACAGAAGTATTATTAACAAAAAGACTCATAGATATACTTTATTTTTTAAAAACCCCTTTCAGCTTCATAGTGTAGAAATTAAGCTAAAAGTCTGTAGACACAGTGGAGTTTGCTGTGATTGCAATACATACATTCACAAAGAAATTACATGAAACAACTTCAGGAGGCTTGTCTGGGGGAAGTCAAGTCATGATAGATCTACATAAAGATCTTCAATAGGTTACCCATCAACACTTACTCCATCGAGTGCTTGTGATTCTTCTCTCTGAGCTTTGCTTCACTTTTCTTCCCTAATTCCACTCTACCAAAAGCAACTAAATTAAAGGTTGACTTAAACATAAGGTTTCAAATGACTTTGTTCTGTTACTATATTGGAGAGTTTTGAATGCATGTTCAGAGTTTTCTAAATTGTTTCTGCTTGGAGAAGAAACTTGTCTTGATTTGATCATTTTGGCTGCTAAGCTTCCTTAACACATTGTTCTGCATTCAGCTTTTCCTTAGCTTAAAGTCTTTTGTATAGGCATCTTAAAGTCTTTTGTGTATGCCACTTTTTGCACTCAGGCCCTAAACTTTCTTTGTTTACAGGACTCATCTTCTACTCCAGTCTAAATACCACACCCAAGTTAGGTGGTGATTCCCACTACTCTGCTGAGTATTGGTGTGGAAACTCACTCCTTACTCACAGGTGTGTGCACATGTGTATAAACTCTTTACAGAAAAGATACAGCATTTGCTACTGCTGCCTAGTATCTTCATTCTTCTCAATATTATGAATAGCTGAAAACTAACTGCCGTGAAATTTTCTGAAATTACCAAATCTGCAGGATTCCTCTGTGACTCCCCAGCTCGCACAGTGACAGCCAGCCAACTGAGAGACATTCTATCTCCACACAGGCTATAAATGCTATACATAGAATAATAACTTTGTCAAGTGAACAAGAGAACAGAGAACTCCAATAGGTTACCAATGACTTTATTTTCCTGAGTGATGTGAGAGAAGGGCAGGAGATTCCTCTCATCCTCTATGCCCAACACAAAGCTCAGACTGAAGCACTGAGAATCAGTTTCCAGTTGGCCTTCACCTCGCACTTCGTAGGTATAGAGATTATTATTGTCCTAATGATAAGTACAGGATGGGAGACTTAGAGTTACACATGCTAATTAAAGCACCATTATTTCTATCTATTATTACCCTAGAGAACGGTAGAGACTGACTTTCATATACTTCACCAAGTATTCCTGAACAGACATTTTACTCGCTATACAAATTAGGAACTGGTACTTGTTGAAGACCATTACTGGTTTCCTTTTTTGAAACAGTTTCTTTTCAGGTATGTTGTTCAGCTGCTATACTTGGTCTGATTTGTTGGCGAGCTTCTAGACTCCTCTTTAAAACATTTTTTGTTCAAAAATATAGATCATTGCAGCAGTTAGTAACAAACAAACAATGGATTCTTTTCAGTTTGGGGGTGTTCAGATGCCTATTTATATCTGGAGTGGTCTTCCATGACCAGATCAAGTGGAACTATGTCATTAGACACAGAAAACTCAGTGTTAAGCTTCTTAGCTTATTTCTGTTTAAATATACCAGAACAGATCCACAATTTCCAAAGCATTTATCAATAGTTAATGAGGTGAAATATGAATTGACCTTTTTGCGATGATATTTAATGAGGGTGCCACTCTTGCTGTGTGACAACTGCTAAGTCAGCTCTCTACCATGAGTACAGTGAGAACAGAAACAGACCCCACATAAACAGTGCAGTGCCTACAAGGAACTACAGCCACAGACTTTTCATGGTTACTAAACTGAAGGTTTTCCCCATTTCTTTATGGACTATTTCATTGAGCTTTGCCTTTTCTTCCCTTCCTTTCTTTTGCTCTTTGTATTCTACAAACACATGCACATTCCTCCATGCGTTATGGAGGTCTGGTCTGTGCTAAGTCTCAATATAGAGTAGTATTAGGGGGGTTGGACTCGATGATCTCTGGAGGTCCCTTCCAACCCCTACAATTCTGTGATTCTGTGATTCCCATAGCTATCAGATCACAGCTGTATGCTGTGTCAAAACAAACAAAACCCCAAATCATCTCTACAAAGCTTCTGGTGAACTCAGGAAAATTTAGCGCAGTAATAGCCTTTGAGATTCCAAAATCTCAACTTCTTTTATCAAAAATATTTTGGAAATTAATTTCAAGCTGGCAAGCTTTGCGAAACCCAAACAGCTGAAACTGGCCAATCTACTATTTTAATGAGAGTGAAAAATGTGCACTTTTGTTGTTACTGCTACTGCAGAGATTAAGCAATTTTCTATTGAACTGTTTATTGTTCAGTAGCATGATTTACAATATGTGCTGTGCCAATATTTTGAAAGGAACTCTAAAAGAACATTCCTTTCTGTGCCTTTTTAAGGAAATAAAACTTACCCAGAAATACTAAAAAATATCAGAACTGGGAAAATTCCACTGAATTCAATATCTGCAATGCTGACTGGACAAGAATAAATACCAATCTACACAGTCCTCACTAACAGTAAAATTCAACTTTATACTTAGGTATATCCATCACCCCCTCCCAAAATTTTCAAGTATTTGCATATCACTTTGTCATTAAAATACTTGCTGTGTTACAGGACCATTATGTGTCACCGGCTGTGAAAGAAATAACTGCTCCTGAGTTGTATAGTCCATTATATTTTTACATATAAAAGAGAAATACAACTGGAAAACAACAACAACAACAACAAACAAAACAAAACAAAAAACAAAAAAAAAAAAAAACAAAAAAAAAAACAAGGACTGCATTTATGTATGGAGGAGGTACAACATCACAGCAGGAAACTGGATTTGATGGTGAGTACCAGTGATAGACTATTTCCTATGGAGGATATCATAGAGTAATAGAATAGCAGTTGAAACAACGCTTTTGGTAACACATTATACTGGCTTCATTTATCTGTTCAATGAATAGGAAATCTACTTAAGCCACAGTGCCAAGATATGCTATTTCTTTCTCTTTCAAATGCATTTTTCACATTGCTGTACCACTAATGGAAAACGTGTTACAAACAAGAAAAAAAAATGTATTTTCTCTCACAGAACACTTAATTCATGCAGAGAAGATTTTAACTGAAGTTTCTGTCCTTTTAAATATGAATGAGGTTCCCCCCTCCCCCCCCCCGAAGTTTTATGACCATTTAAAAATGATGTATTTAGTACAAGTTAAAAATACCTATATGGATCATGGTTGTCTGTTAGCAGTGCATATAAAGAATAAATGCCTTCTCTTTATTTAAACTGTTTGTTTAAAGTGGTGGTCAGTAGTAGAAGGCTACTCGATGCCTAGCTTGATTTGCATTCTCAAATTTCAGGAAGGGGCAAGAATGCACAGTTACAAACTCCATTGGTAAGAAAATTCTTCCCAGCTCAGCCTGGTCGTTAATCATGGAGAAGCATGACTTAATCATTTCTGCACTTGACCCAAGCAGCATGATCTATCTTGTAGATGACTGCTGACTCACAGGATAACTCAACTCCAGTCAAGGCTATCTGCTGCTGAACAGAACCAGAAGCAGGGGCACGCCAGGGATCTTTACCATGCGGTGGCTTTCAAGGTCTTCAATAGGCATCACAGCATATAAAAGAAAGACAACGGTTTCTGAAACTGTATCATGGAAGCTATCATTTATAAATAGAATCATAAAAGCATAGAAAGGCTTAGGCTGGAAGGGGCCTTAAAGATCATTGGGCTCCAACCCCAAGCCATGGGCAGTGTTGCCCCCTGCCAAATCAGGCTGCTCAAGATCCCATCCAGCCTGGCCATGAGCACCTCCAGGGATGGGGCATCTACCACTTCTCTGGGCAGCCTCACCACTCTCTGAGTAAAGAATTTTTTCCTAACATCTAACATCTAACTTGAATTCCCCTCCTTTAGCTTAAAACCATCCTCCCTTGTCCTGTTGGTATTAGACTGTGTAAAAAGTCTCCTTCTCACTTATAAGCTCCTTTCAAGTACTGAAAGACCACAATGGCATCTCCATGGAGCCTTCCCCAAGTGTGTGAGAAACAGTAATCACTGAACTCAGGTCAGAGGCACATTATGTACTGCTATATATCGCCGTGAACAGTTATATAGCTTTATTTTAATGGAGAAAACAAAGGCAGTTGAACAGGATTTGCATTTTCTGAATGCAGCAGTCTATGTTCTACATACTCAAAATCAAGGCACAAAAAGCTTGTGCTATAGATGTGATAGAAGAGAATCAATGTTAAAATCAGAGCTAAGGGATATTTATAAAGGATAAAACATTTTGAAGTTTCCAATGAGGGAAAGGTGTGGAAGGCAAGAATAGTACTATATTTATTTCTCAGATTTACTGTCTATTCAATAGACTCTCTTAAAAGACGCATAGCTATAAAAGACCTCTCATGCTATGACAGTACTCTCTACATTATACCCACTGAAAATTTCACTCAAAAAAGAAAACATTCCTGGTACTATTATAGTAAAAAAATTATGGAAAATGGTTATGTCAAGCAATATTCAGAAATCTTTGTCCCCATCAAATTCACTTGTTCTTCAAATTTCAGACTAATCAACGTGTTCAGGTGATCCAAGTAGCAGCAGTCAAGCATTTTAGAGTAAAGATTTTAGGCATGTTGCCCCATTCACATTAAATTGTTTTATTTTCAGTGCTGCATGGCTGCATTTTTTGATAGCACAGAGTGCTATGAAATAAGTTCTTGTGATTTGTGAAGGGCACAGGCAATCAAACACAACTCTTATGTCATTACCACTGCATAAAAGTGTATGTTCGCAATAATGTTCTAGTGCTATAGGAAATGCCAAGTAAAAGAAAAACAGTGTTTGATTGTTTACTCACTCAATTTATCCCACATTTATGTGAAATAAATAAAGGAGCTGTAACAGGGCTCCAGTAGCACACCACATTTAACTCTTGCTGTTGAAAAACTGGAATATCATAGATGATTCCCAGAACATTATGGAGAAGTTTATGGTATTCACTTTCTCATACACTCTCTATCCCAAAACACTGCATTAAAAATTACAGAGGAAAATATTAAAGAATATTTATAAGGTACGTGTGTTTTTATTACACATCCTATTGCAATCAAAAGTAACTTTTTGCTTTGGCAAATATTGCTATACTAACACTTTGAAATACAACACTCATTTGTTCTTTAGAGCAACAACTTTTTGTTGGCCTATTGCAACATCAGGTAAGGTTGCTTAGCATCTATAGTGGCAAATGTCACAATCTGTCTGGAATCCTGCAGATTCCTACCAAGCTGAACATATACTTAATTGCACTTCAATAATGTATAAATTGCACTTGGTTTAAGATAGCAGAGAAAAACGCAGAGTTACTGGATAGGCTTGAAGTATATTTTCCTTTTCATCATACAGATGATATGCCACTCAACTCAGTCTTAATGTAAACAACAGATATGGCTTTTGACATGTGCATTCTGATTGTTTGAGAGAGATTAGCAAATTAAGAATCTATAATGCAGCAGTCAACACACTGTGACTGCCCATGTTTAAACTATTACCTGTAGCAAAAATGAGGTATGTTCCATTTGGAGGAAAAGGGAGCTATCTTACCACCCTATCCCACTCACTGAAAAAAAGGGACTTCTCAACTTCAGACCTTATTGCAATGTAATTGTTTTAAATACCTTTATACTTTCATTCATCAGTATAAAAGAGATGTTAGCAACAAGAAACCTTTCTTTGTTACACACAGTGATTCTCCAAAAATGAAATTAATAGTAATTTTCACAAAAGACTGTAAATAAACTAAGCCCAGAAGATCATACTTTCATTGCCACACTTATCAGGAAACATACTGGCCTTCCCTATTAAAACAGTGAATGTTGCTCTCATGACAGCAGTAATCCATCACATCTATTTGTCACCTCTTACAGTGTCCACTAGCAGAAGATTCAGTTTAACTTGGAAGAAAATCTGCATGAACAGAATACATAACTTAATTCTTTGTCTCTTCATGGAATTGATGATTTGGGTTAAACTTAAAACTTAGCATTCTGTCTCCTTTAAAGAAATCTTCATCAACTGTAATTGCTTTCTTGTGGTTCATTTGTAGTGCCAATTCTCTCTGGAACCTTGAGTCTCTAGTTTTCCTATTTAATTCAGTTTCTTCAATTTAGAGTCCAGCTTCTTTCTTTGAATGATTAGTTTTCTACTTTTTATATTCATTAAATTTCTCTTGATGTAGGCAAAAACAGAATGGCATGATATGCTTCACTCTGTTGTTCAATAATTTCTACATAACTCCATTGTGTTCCAAAGATTAGATTATCTAATCTTTAAAATAACATTTACATCTTGTCTTCTTCCTTTCAGAGGTGCGACATACCACTAATATATTTTTTTCTTGGTTAAATTTCTTTTGTATTTTACTTTTTTTTTTTTTTTTTTAAAGAAACCAAAACCAGAAGAAAATATAATAAAACAATAAAAGGAAAATTTTAATTTTTTTTTTTTTTTTTTTTTTTTTTTCCCCCTCCAGTGGCTCTTACTATTGCACAGTAGGTTTACTGAAAAAAAGCAGCAGCAAAAACCAGTTTAGGTACACAGACCACTTCCTCACTGATGACACCCAGGCATTTTTTTCAAGGTATTACAATCAAAACCATGTAATAAGTACAAATATCTGAAGTGCTATGCCACCATAAAGTACACGTTTAAATCATCTAAACTGGAATTAATTGTCCAAATACAGCTTATTTGCCAATTTTGTCAAAAGCCTCAGTGGGACTTAACAATCTTCAACAGCACTGCAAAGAAAGCTGTTTTCTGCAAATTCTGACACCTCACCATACTCAGAAGAGTAGTAAACACATCAGGCAATGTTGTTTCTAGTATTAACCTTTTGGGTCTCTAAAACTACCATTTATTTCCACTATTTTTTTCCATTTTAGCTAATTTCTAATTCAGTATCATACTCTATCTTTCAGCAAAAACTTTGGCAACAAATTTCTTTAGAGTGTCCTCACTCAGTTATCCACTAGTTGATAGATAAGACAGGTATGTCTTTTTCTTAAACAAATTTCTTCTAAGAAATATAAATATTTGCAAAATATATATTTAATTAAAGCTTGCCATTTTTAATTTAACAACTCCTCAGTCATGTTATGATCCTAATTGATAAGAATTAAATCTTGAAAAGACAACCACAAAACTGAGATAACTAAGATGAACGCAGCTTAAGAGCACAGATCAAAAAATCAACATCGATTATGACAGGAGAATAACTGAAGTTCCTACAGTCATCAAGGTTCACCTGAACAACAGCATGTGTGCCTTGAGAATTTGGTTCAGATGTTTGGAGATAACATAACCATGTTGCTAAGGTAACAAATGTGTCTTTTTGCTTGGAAGAATAAACAGGCATGTAAAACCAGTATAAAATCGACAAGTAATTTCTTGACACCCTAGGGCTTTTCTAGTTTATATACTGCACTTTGCGTAGACACTTGATATTCATCTTTCACAGCTGATTACCCTTTTCCAACTTGAGAGATTCCTTTAGAAACCCATTGTGTAAAATGGAGAAATACTGACGGATTCAGAAGGAAGAGCAACATGGGCAGGGAAGGCAGTGCTAGTCTTACCCAGCTGCTGCATTCGTGAGTGAAATGCTGATTTTTTTTTATTTTTACTTTTTTGTCTAAAGTACAACAGAAAAAATGCCAAAGCAAAGCAATTTTGCATAAGGGAATGCTAAGTCATACATAAGTAAAATTATGAAAATAACTTTTACATTAAATAACATTGGGTATTTGTAGTACTGTGAAAACTACAAAAACAAACAAATAAACTAAGGGATAAGATTCTGGTATCATTAAAATTATAGATGGAATCTTCTACCATTTTACATTAATTTTTCTTCAGCTGTGATATTTCATTTTCATGAGTATTCTTGAAAAGTATTTTTTAAAAAATGCATTACAATGGTAAATCTCAGGGTCCAGAGAAAAATTACTTACTACCAGCAATCATCCTAATATTTTATGGATTAAATTAATTAGGCACATCGCACTCCACATGCTGAAATAATATAGGTCTAAGGTCTGGACATTATACCTCAACTGTGCTTTTCACTGCTGTCTCATTATCAGGTTTTATTCAGAGAAGGCAGAAATTGAACTACCATTTCACTTAAGTCAACCACCCTTTTCCACTACAATCTTCTTTTCTTTTTCTTCCTTCCTTCCTGCTATCTAGTTCCTTCCTCTCAGGGAAAGAATAATTCAATAAAGACTCAAAGAAGTTTACAGATTTGAACTAGACATCTGTAATACAGAATTTAGCTGTAGTTCTGAGGTTTTTATTCCCTATGAATCTATTCCTTGTGCTTCTGGGAAATCATCATCCTTCCATTTACTTTTAGGAAATTCAAAACTCTGCATTCTTCTGGGGAGTGAGGTCAAAGGCAGGAACACGATTCTCACTCAGTACTTCCAATCTGTCCACATGCATCATCACTATGAAAAGAAAAGCTACTTATAGTTTAATGAATACCATTCAGTGCTTTCCCAAGCTAATGAGCATTTCTAGGTTATACTTGAACACATGATTTGCTGTCAGAGAGGTCTAATTTGGCCATGGCAGTCATTAATAATATGGTGACAGGAGGTGACAGCATAAAACGGGGCTGAAGCAGAGAGATATGATGGCAATGGCATCTCATAGAGCTGGAGTAGGAGCTGTGCAAGGGGATAAGCACAGACACGAAGAACAGATGACTGAACTGATGAGAAGAGCTGGGAAACACGGCTGGGAGATGGCGGGAAGAATGGGGATCTCTGAGATGGGAGTGCTGCATTTAAGAAGAAAGGATAGGGCCTCTGTTACAGTTGAAAAACCTTGGAAAACTAGATGGAACAAGGCTGGGCAACTGGACATGTTTTGTCAGGAGGAGGAGAAAGGGAGTTGGAAGAAAGGGAGTGTGGAAGCTCTGTGTCCATAGAAGTGAGGGGATGCCTTTTTGGATTAAAAAAGCTGGGACCTCAGGACCACACCTCGTAGCTTTAGAACAATTCCAACTGTGCTCCAGTTGAGCAGTAGACATCACATACAAAATCACCAGGATGCTCTCATTTTCCTCTCTTACTGAAGTCAAGTATACTTCCCTTTTGCTATCAGAAGCATGGCCTAAACTGAAATTCTTTCTAACTGCAAAGTTTTGAGGGAAAACAGAATGATAGCACATTACTGGGAAGGAAATTGTGATTGCAATCCGAACCAGACAGCCTGCACAACTGAAGCACACTAATTTATAGGAGTTTCTTATTCAAGGAAAAAGAAACAACAAGTAAACTCAACACTTTACAACAGTAAAATAATACAATACAAATGTTTTGTTTTTTTTTTTTCAATATATAAGATGTTTAAAAAGTAATCTGAAAATAATATTGACGCAACCCAGATTGTCAATCTACAAATCATACTTTCTCTACTGGAAAATTGCAGCGTATTCATTCACAAGACAAACTTTAAATTATACATTATTAACCCCAAACAATGTATTTATGTAATAAACATTAGTATGAATAATGAAGAACAATGTTCAAGTTTTTGCATTCTGACTAGAGAATATCAATAATTTACAGGAAACCTTCACCTGCTTTATCATCAGCTACGTGAAATCTGTCACACTCATACACATGGAACAAAGCCGTGCAATGCAGTATTTGAAGCCCTTACATCCATTTTGGTAGCAGAACAAATGTACAAAACTCTGAGATAAAACAGAACAAAATGAAAATATTTCAGAATATGCAAAGCAACTGGCCAGCAAATGTTATTTGCTGGATGATATTACACATTGGATCATAATACTGACAATTACTGCTATCAATTGCCATTATTATGCATTTAGTAACTATTCTCAAGAAAGCAAACAGGGAATGAAACATATCTGCAGCACTTTAAATTAAATGCCAGGTTTTTGTACATCACAGACCCTCTTCAACAAGCTCTCACAAAAACAGTGCTCGGTATTGGAATTACAACAATCCAAACTTTTATCCAAAGATACTGACATAAAAGGTGTTTCCTGAAGATCTTCCAGATGACTTTTCCTCCTACAAGTCAACCTTATTTTCTCCATATCGTAGAAATAATACTTCCACAAAGCAGTTCATTTAGCTCACTGATACCTCTGACACTATTTGCACAAGTCCTTTCCAACATTCTTGAAAAAGATTTTAAGGAAAATGAACCTAATTAATATTACAGATAGCTATAAATATTTTGCTTTTGGAGTTTGGAACAACTTGAGATTTCCTGTTTGATTGCTGAAGGGATCTTGTTTGTTTTAAAAACTCTAATGAACTCTAGACCTTCACAACTGAGTAGAAGCACCAACAATAAGAGCTTGTCTCTGTATGACTTCCACCAGATTGTTCAGAAGCTGCAGTCTAACCACAGCCTTTGGGAGTTAATGGAATGGGTAATTTAGCAAAAATAAAACTCAGTTCTGCACATTTGCTCTCCTCTTCCTTCTCTTTTTTTGCTATTACCTGAAACACAGTGAAAGTGCTCTTGCTGCTAACTTCCCACCTGAAACCTTAATTATCATTAGCAACCATTTATGATATCAAATCACTGTATTATAATACAAAGCTAGTAAAGTGTTTTAGAAATAAATATAAGAATATGAAATAAAGTTGCCTTCTAATATGACTATTTCCATAATTTTTCAACAGCTGCTGAAAATAAAGAGTGTTCTAATTAGAACATTGTGGATTCTTTTTAATAAGGTTTGGAAGAATTAAAAAAAAAAAAAAAAGTCTTAGACTTACCGTGTGGTCTATTGCATACCTTGCTTAAGGTACAGTGCATTAGAAAAACCTTTAACACACGTTATATCTGCTCTCCATTTAAATAATGTCTTATGTTGATTTGATGTGTAGTAACTGAATTGAACACACGGAGAACTATTTCTAAGGCATTACCTCCTTTTTTTCTTTTTTCTTCTCCCCCCCTCCCCCTCTATATGCTATCAAAAGTAAAAAATTTATGCATTTGCATGTTAAAAACCATACCCAAGATTCTATAGGTCCCACTCCTTATGCTGCCTCACTCCTTCGAGCAGCAGATCTCAGGGCAGCTGTAGCAAGGTGATGTTACCAGTAATCCTCAAGAATGATCAGATACTCTCTTCTGCTCATACCGTTTATTCTGAAATGTAGTGACTGGCAGCATCAGAAAGAAGAAAGTCCAGGATGGATTGAACTTACTGGTTTTCTTACTATTAATCAAAAATAAACCCTGTGTCATGAAGACATGTTTGTATCTTGGAGACCTACATGGGATGAAATAACAGGCCTCCTGCGTAGGCAAGCAGCTCACGTGTACAACTAGCAGGCTCAAAGCAGTCTCAGCCCCTCGTGTCTGGTCTTTCAATGGAGATACAATTGAAAAATCAATGAATCTTCTCCTATGAAACAAAGCAGGCTGCCTTGGAAAAGTCCCAGTTATCCAGATTGGTTAGGAAAAAAACCCTAAATGTCCCATCTATCCAAAGATTCTAAAGGATTGAGAAGAAGTCTAAATTCTGAAGAACACTGATACAGATGGAAAGCAGCAAAACAGTGATATCTCAGGTTTGAGAAGAAGCATCACATTACCATCACGGAGCTGACAAGAAGTGACAAACGTTTGCCTCATCCTATAAGCTTGTTTAACAACCAGAAGGGGACAAAATGTAATGTGTCTATCACAGACACACGCTGTTCAGAATTCGAGTGGTAACTCAGAATCTCAAATACAGAATTTTAAAATGGAAAAAAAAAAAAAAGTGTGCCCATTTCTATTAAACCACTGCAAGATGCAAACTCATTGTGAGAGCCCTGTCATCCAGTTTTATCCCCAGCTCCCAAAACTTGCACAAAGAATGCTGCAATCAGCTTCAGGATGACAAAAAATCTCCCAGGCCCTGACAGGCATAATCCTTTGGTAAGATAGGCTTCTTTATCTGTAATGCTATCATCTGTCGACAGAAGTGATGTGATGCCACATCAAGGACAGAATATAATGCGATTCAGATACAGATTTTTAAAAAGTTTTCTGTGTGTGAAATAATCTGGTCTAGAGATTTCTGACAAGTGCTGTAATTATTTGAAGTGCTTATGACAAAATGGCATCATTTGTCAATATGGGGACCATAATTGCAAGGTGACTTGTCAAAATAATTCTCATTAAAACACTTTATAGATACTGTTTAGATGATGATATAATAAGAACGACACAGTCCAACTACTGATATTTAGAACTCCTGGAAATATTTCAAACACCTCAGGAACGATGTAGATGGAAAAAGATTTTCTGTTTCAATTTTGACATTACAGAAGTGTTTTATACTGGGTTTTTTTTTTCTGTGGACCTGTTAGCGAAAGACTCCAGCTTTGCACAGGATGTTCCATCTGTCTAATATGACTGTTCTGCCCTGGGAATTCAGGAAGAGACTCACCACTCCTGTTGTCTTTTCTACACAAACCTGGGTCCCTTCTCAGCATCTCAGATGACTGCGAAATAGTATTAGGCAACATGCTTTACAAATTATGTTATCTATTTATTTCAGGATTTTTCTCAGGTCATCACATTTAACCATTTATTCCATACATGCAAAAATTTAAAGGACAGAAAGGACAGTTTTATGATCATTCAATTCAGTCTCCTGCATAACACAGAACCAATAATTCAGGTTGGTGGATGAAAAGTTATGGTAAAACTACAGTTTATCTTTTAATAAGAATCTGGTTTTGATTTAATGACTTAATGCATTACCAACTCTAGCACATTCCTACAAAAAGATTTCTCTTCTTTATCATGTGGCATGGTTATTTCTTAGGATGACTTTACCAAATTCCCTGCTATTATGGAGGACAGGGGTGCTGCCCTTCATTTCTTCTACTGTCTGTTACAAATAGCTCTAAGCTTTGGTCTCATTAAAAAATCTCTCATTTATAACATTCAGCACGTACGTTTTGCAACCTGTGTGATGCAGGGAAGTTTAAAAAAAGATGTTCCTTTGCATCCTTCTGAGAGTGACAAACAAGACACTGATTGCAAGCAATTGGACTACATGACTACCTGCAGTTAGATTTGTTAAATCAAATAGTTTCTTCTCACTCTGCACTTCCATACCCCTAGAATGACTTAATAACCTTATTAAAAATTAGTACTTTCGTTCTTGTATTCCTACTACCTCTTTGATTATTTTTTTGTGCCTTTATCTGCTAGTTTAGAGATCCACTTATATCAAGATCTTTTCTCCTGCATGTTTCCCTAGATACATTTTTCACAAGTTCTTATTTCTCTTGGAAAAAAAAAAATGAAAGAAACAGACAACTTATTTAAGAAAGATCATTCTTTTATTATTTTTGTGATTGGTTTCTAATTTCAATTTTTTTCTGAAAAAATATTCTCTCTTAGTGACTTATTTCATGTCATACACAGGCAATAAAGCACCCACTTTAACCTAATATCTTTGCACTTAAAGAATTACCTCTCATAGGTATCTTTCCACAGACGATAAATGGCAATGGGTTTCACTATGTTGACACTTCAGCTATCTTCAGAATTATATTTTTCAAGACTATATCATCACTCTTCCCCTCACACCAACTTCTCTCTTTGAAGTGTGGCAAATCTTTTTATTCCTTGAAGCGTGATCTTCCATTTTAATAAAGAGGAAAACTGTGTGTCCTAGGTGACCAATTTGCAAAGTGACCTAAAATTCTATTGAATTAAGCTTTTATGACATATTCTTTTCTCATTCAGTCTTTGAGAAGGTTTCATCCTCTGACCCAGCAAAAAATACAAAATCACAATATTTATTCTAATTCCTCCCACTTCAACTACTAAACAAAACTGTCACTCCCACAAAGTTATAATTAGTTCTCTATTTTCAACTCAATCTGTTGCTCATGTCTTTTCTACTGCTTTGAAATAGATAATAACAGAATTTTAATACAGGTGATACTTTCTCTTGTACTGAGGAATGGTAGAGTACAGATGAAACTGTTGTGTTAGTTCTATATGAAATTAATATGTCAATTAAAAAGAAAATATATGCATGGAGACCTGGCTTAAAATTCATTTTCAGCACAGAGGGTTGATATCAGAAACATTGATCTGAATGCAACACGATTTTAAGGAGCTTTAACACATTTAGATTATCTACCCAATGTACTTACTGAAGCCTCACAGTCCTGACAGACTCATAAGCCTTCAAAAGAAATATGACCACCAAAATGCACCCTTGAACTTGGGAGGGCAATGTGCAGTAGATCATTTTAATAGTGATTTGAGAGTCGATGTCTTCTGGTATTTTAATAATGCCAGCTAGTGTTATAGTAAAAATAATGTGCTTGAACTTTGGAAAATGCAGTTAAACTTGCGTAGCACCTTTCAGATTTTTTTCCCATCTACCTAAAGCCTATTATATGATATTATATGAGATGGTTGATTATTTCTTGATTCTATTTTACAAAATTAAGACAGTTCTTTGCAGAGTAGGGTGAAAAATATTAATTCCCAGAGTTTTCAAAATCTAGGTGTTTTTTTTTTTTTTTTTTTTTTTTTTTTTTTTTTTTTTTAAAGTATTCTAGTTACTTTTTACTTTCATAATACTTGGAGACTTAAAAACCAGATATTTCCTAATCAGAGCAGAACTACCCTTTCAAGCTTGACCCTCCAAATCTTGACTTCCAAATCAGGTAGGAAAAAAACAAACTTCCACATCAGAAAGCAAGCAGAACAGTACATAAACAGGGAAATAATTCTGCAGCCGTATTTCCTACACCTGTACTCTCAGCCTTCTGATGGTGGATCCCCTTGGCATCTCCTGCTCCATGGGGCACATTACACAAGGCAGGGGCTGGGCTGCATTCTGAGTGGCACTGGGCTGCATGCATCCCATGGAGTGGACATGCCTGGGTTAAGGGCTACTGGTACTGCATAGAATATATTATACAGAGAACTTTGAAATCTCTGAAGAGCAAGCTATGAAACAATTACTATCAAATAAACAGTCTTTCTAAAGGCATGCTAACGAAGAAATGTTCATTTCACAAGAAAAATTATGCCAACTACCTTTTTCTTTCTCGGTACTAGTACATTTCCATTTTCCAAAGAACACTTCTCACAGAAGTTACAAACCTGTTTAAAAGTATAGACTACCTGTAGGTAAGTTTTTCCAGTGCCTATCTTATTATCACTGTTATCTCTGCCCTAAATTTGTCAATCTTCAGCTTTCACTTATCAGATGTCTTTTAGTATATATTTTTAAATCCTTCTCTGCTAGATTGAAGGTGCATCTGTTATGCATTTTCTACTACACTGACATTTAGGAAAATTCTGATCAACATCTTGTATTTGATAAACACTTCAAGATTTAGCTTCTTGAAATTTTTCTCTATGAATTGCATTTCCTCCTTAATCATTTAAGTTTCTCTATTCTTTAACATTCGTCTTCAATTATGGACACCAGAAATGAATACAGAACTGGCAACAGTACTGACAGAGAATTCAAATAAGAATAAAAAGTTACTACAAACCTGAAAGAGAAAATGCCTCTGTTTAAGAACCACTGTCACTAGACTCAAATACACAAATAGTAAAAGTTCTGTCCCACTATTTATTCCATGTGTAGACACGTATCATCTTATTATAAGCAGCATCCTACACTATGGAGTTATTTAACAATATTTCTTTGATGACTTCTACCCAGTGCCACTAGTTCACTAATTCCACAGCAAAGGCTAAAACCCCGAACTGGGTGAATACAGAGATTAAAGTCTTCCTAATACTCCCTGGTAGTTCATCACTACTCTTTCAAGGACATCATTTAGGATGGCAGCTGATTAACTCCTTATTAGTACAGCTTAAATCACATAGCATTCACTGTATTCAAAATTCAATAATTTTAAGGTACCCTCCTAGAAGTGTTTTTCATGGGAGTAAGGAATCCTCAATTTTCCAATCCTTTCTTAGCTTATTTTCAAGCACTTTGGCTTTTTGTTAAATGACATTACAGTGTATTTAATTTTCTTTGTAGCTACTTCCCTCATTTATTCCTCCTGTACACATTTTAAAACAACATGTTTTAACAATGAATTTACTTCATTCAAGGCTGCCTAATGCTAATTACTAGGGTGAATCAGCTGAAATAAATTTGTTTACTAGTCTCAAATGGAATAAATTGGCTGGCCATGGCTTTTGGATCACTCTCCAGGTCAACTAAGTAAAGCAATAAACTATTTTATACACAGAGACAATCTAGACTGAAGTGCTTTGAAGTCAGTTATGCGCAACACCTGAAGAGCGATGCACTACATGTTGATTAAGTCTATATTTAAGTCTACATATTTATTTCTTAAGCAGAAAGAAAAAAATGTGCAGGTGAAAATAAATGAAGAATCAGTGACTAAAGCAAGGTAGCATTTTGATTTATAAGGACAAAGGGCAACTTTCTGTCAACAGAAGTGTACACACAAACACACGAGGAATGTAATTCGCTGTCCTGAAGTGAATTGTCACCATTTTAGCATTTCATTGTCATCTTTCAATCATTCATAAACTCTCTGGGGACCTGTAAATAACAGCAAGCCATATTCTGTTCATGTCATTTTAGAGAGAGATTGATGTACACTCTCCTGATCTGAACACATAGCAAAGATGTCACAAACCTTTGTGAGGCCACAATTTTTTTAAAACTAGTATAGAAACAGTGCTGTAATCCTTCAGAATTACACTGAACTCTATAGTCTATTATTACAGTAATTTTTCAATACAATAACCCATCCCTACTTTTAAAGCACAGTTGTACTCGGAAGACCATAACAGGCCTCAGATAATAGAAATAATGTTGGTAATTGTAATCCTTCTGACATGATCTTGCCTAGCACTAGCCAGAGTATCCTCCCATTAACTTTCCATTATACTTAGCATCATTTTTGCAGCTGCTATGCTATTTCTCTCAGTATGTCTCACTGAAAAAAAAATAGCATCTATATTTTATAGTAAGAGATCACCTAAACATCCAAAGAAAAAGAGCACGCTATACTCTAATTTACCTGTCAACAGGGATTATACGTGCGGAACAGTAGGAATGTATAGTTCCACATTAAAGAAAATGACTTGAACCCTCTAATTAGGAAGATGACAAGCAAGATATGAAAAAACACAGAAATGAATGATTCACAGCCAAGGGAATCATACAGCTGACCTCTTGGATTTCTATCAGCCAGCAGAGCGAAGAAGCCAAATAAAAAAAATATTTCCTCAAAAACAGACACTGAATGAGTTTTCTTGTTTTATTTTCATCCCTCGGTAACTGATTAAGTAAATTGTTACCTAGTTTCACTATGATAGTTTATAATCAGTAGTACTACTTACTCACTTGAAAGTGCTCATCAATAGAACGAATTCCTTCAGCGCTCCTTGTGTCACTTTCATCTACCACTAAAAAATAATGCCTTTTTCCTGGTGGTGATTTAATTAGTAGAGCTCAGAAATGCTGTTTTTCATATTCTAATCCACTTCTCGTAACTCAAAATATTTTTTAAATAGTTGATGTTGATTGGTGAGTACGTTTCTTAAATAACACTTATGTGCCATGCGTAACGATCTAATGATAGATAGAAAAGAAATGAACATAATTTGATTTTAAAACAAACACTTTTTAACAGTCTGAATGGGACTTTGAGTAGCTTACAAGACTACGTTTTCAAACATTAGCAAAAAATACTAAATGGAACTTTAGCTGCTGATGTATTTTCACCATCATTAGCTGTTGAAATGCAGCTAATTAAAATCCAGTTATATTGAGAGGTGACGGCCGTAGCTTCTTCCTTCTTTTTCCTCATACTGAATCTTCCTTTAATTCATTTTATTGATGTGAAATATTTCCAGTTTTGCTGGTAACAGAAAGAAGCTATAAGATTAGGAGTGAAAACCTGTTTTGTAGAATGACAGGTTCAGTCAAAAATGTTTAGCCAGGACTCTCAAATTCATTTTTACAACCTCTTTGCATGGCTCGTTCAAGCTAGTTGCCCACTGTTCAGAATAAACATGTCATGAAAACTCACATGGCCTCACTGGCTTAGGGAACAATCACTTTTTACACCAGCTGAAAAGCAGAAATATGCAAATATTTATATAAACTAAATTACGTAGAAATTATTGTTGTAATTATAATTTAAGAACAGAATTTGAAAATATAATCTTTCTAAAAGAATAAGTTGTATTTTTTCTGTCCATCTCCTAGGAAAGACTGAGTTGGTCTATTTAAATTTTACCTTATTTACCAGACTTAAGATGAACCATGTTAAGAACACATCGTTTTTAACATGTACAATCTTTCAGCCAAATTGATGTCCTCCTCCTTTTCCTACAAGATGTTCCATACCATAGGCTCTAACAGAAATATAAATTAACAAATAATTGATTTTCCTTGGAAGAGACTTCAGGTAGAATGAATTGAGAAATCTAATACACAAAAAGGAGTGTTACACTAAATGCTTAAATAAAAAACAACATGAATCAAATTCTTCCCCTACATCTTGACTCAGCCAGAGTAAACAGGTATGAGAGAAATAAATTGAGACCCTATATAAGTTTTAGTTTTCCCTCTCTGCCAGTACATAAACATCAAATTTACACTTGACTATGCAAGTCCCTCACCTCCTGGAACTTATGGACCCATCTTGTGAAGCACTCTCACATTTTTAATAAAAAAGATGTTCTTGGATAAAAGGAAAGTCTTTCACAGTGAAAGTGTTGAGGCACTGGAACAGGCTGCCTAGAGGTGATGCTTATGCCCCATCCCTGGAGACTTCCAAGGCGAGACTGGAACAGGCCCTGGGAAGAGCGACCTAGCTGTGGTGTCCCTGTTCATCGCAGGGGAGTTGGACAGGATGGCCTTTAAAGATACCTTCCAACTCTAAGGATTCTATGATTCTTTGATTCTATTCTATGATTCTTCATGAATTTTCTGATGGAACAAGCTTGGAAGAATTCATCAGTGCAGAAAAGGCTCAGGATATTATACAGAAGGAACTTTAGGTCCATAAAGGCTTAAATAGTACAGACAAAACAAAGTTCAGTAGTACAAGAAAGGTGAGGCTAGAGAATTGGAAACTACCAACAAAAGCATCAGCAAGATTTGAAAGAACATGAAATGGAAAATACAAAAGAATAAAAATCTTTAGGTACTAGCTGGTTAGGAATGAGATGAGCAAATGCAGTCAGTGAGACTTGACTGAAAGAAGCTCGGTACACAGAAAAGTATTAGTTTATGCAAGCCATACTCTTGGGTATAATTCATCATACGTATTCAAGGAACAGTGCTGAAAGGAGTAGCAGCCTGAAACTAGATTCAGAGGGAAGTAGGTTCCCCAAATAATCAAGAAAGTAGATCCTTTGCATGAGCAAAGATGACCAGACTCTCTAATTTCTATTCGAGCAAAATTGAAGCCAAGAGAGAGACACAGATTGACTTTGAAGACAATTTCAAATCCCACAGTAGATACGCAAAGCATAGCTGGGTTTCAGATGAGTTCAGGAGATATCTTTTTACAAGGTTTCATTTCTTGTAACGTTTTCTGTCTCCACTTATGGGAGTGAAAAATAATTGCCTTTGAGATAAATACTTGTAGATACAGAGCACGGAACTGCAGAGTTTTGTTAGCTGTTTACACCAACTAGAGTATAAAGCAATTTCTATCTTCAATCCATGAACTTAGGAGACCTTATTTTTCTTTACACTTACTATGTTGTTTTTACAACACATCTAAGTTCTAAATTACAACAACAAAGAAGCCCATTGCTGTATCTTCTTATTACACCCAATTATAGAACCACAGTTGCTTTGTTAGGGTATTCATTAACCTTTTCAGAACTTATAATAAGAAATCTAATCAAATAGAGGTGGTAGGGTGCATTCTTAAATGAGAACAGTTGTCATGTACAGTAAATTTTAATACCCTGACTGTTCTTAAATTAGCTAGTTTTATTAAACTCTATGAGGTGAATTTCTTTTAATCAGCACTAACTGTACAAAACAGAAATTATTCTGCACTGTAAAAATAACATATGTGTCTGGAAGGTGTGCTTCAGACTATTTTGACTTTTTTTTCAAATTAAAAGTGTAATATTCATTAATTTATTATTATTTTTTAAATTTTGTGCCAGGTGAATTTGCATTCTTGTAGAAATCACACAAAATTATAAATAGACCTAATTCATTTCTTCAGTATTCTAGAAATACAGAACATGCTTTAAAACAAGTAGTGACTGAAACTGTGAACAGTTTATAGAATAATTTTATCAAGTTACCTTATGATGTTATTTTTATAAATAGTCCCTGTGAGAACAGCCTATGCATGAGGTGAAGCCACCTGGGGATGTGTTGCACTGTGGCCTATAAACCTAGGCAAAACCTCCAGTTAAAGTCTAGGTAAGAAAGCCAATGAAGCTGCTCTTTGAGAGATATGGATGAACACAACAGCTAAATAGATAGGTTTCCTGAAAGCTGGGACATCTGGGATCTAGTCCCTGTTCTAATGAAAATTTTAATATTCTGTATGAAATGATACAGCTTCAGAAAGAAAGATGAAGAGACCTCAAAACACTTTACTGACTGACATATTAGCAACTTACTTGGGATAAAAAAGGAATTACATTTGTTCTGAAGGAAGTTTAGTGGATTTGAGCCCACATCTCTTATTTACCAGAGGTATAATGTAACTGCCAGAAAGTATTTATTAAATGTAGATCCTCATTATGATTCTAGCCTTTGGCTTTTACTTAGCTTGAAAATCAACATAGTTTCCTTCAGTCTTTTTTTTTTTTTTTTTTTTTTTTTGGTCACTTGTCCAAATATTCTGCTGAGCACACGAGATTTTTCTTTCCTAAAACTGCTTCAACTACCCTAGATAATGTTTTTATTTATTTATTTATTTATTTAGGCACCATTGCAATCTTAATGATCTATTCAAGAGCACTTGGAGCTCCTCCTCCCCCACGCCTACATATTTCCAGTATAGATTCCTGGATGTGGGAAGACATACGTGAGGCAGTTTTAAGACATTGGGCTCTATCAGACCAAAGATTCCATCTATGATACAGCTGGTTTTTTTTTGTTTGTTTTTTTTTTGTTTTGTTTTTGTTTTTTTTTTTTTTTTTGTTTGTTTGTTTTTGTTTTTTTGTTTGTTTGTTTTTTTCTCCTCAGAGATGCCCTATTCTGCCTGGTTTCCTCATGTCCATGCTTGGGGTGATTACTGATTTCAGTGGTATGGAAATGGCTTGCTGTTCACATTTGATTCTCAGTCCTACTTGGAAGTTGTACAGTGACATTTAGCAACATCATACAACTGTGTTCTGCTGCACAGAATCAAACTAGTTTGAAAACAACTATGGTGGCGCATAGAATACCTAACCAGATGAAAATTTTTCAGTGCTGCTATGCTAATTTAATACTGTACACTAGCAATGAGCTCACTGCTTTTTGAAGCAGCAACACTGCGTGAAAATGCAGTTTTATAGCTTACAATACCAACAGTTAAAAGCCACAACTAGAGCTCTACTTGCACTGTTGTTTAGGTACAAGAAAATAAATGGAGAGCTTTATGAAATACGTAACACTTACCATAGGTTTGGTAAGTTGGTTTCTACCCCTTATATCAAATCCTTACAACTTGTCTCAATGATAACAGCCAGTTAATCATCACTAATTGTTCAAGGGATTATTTCCCATACATAATTACAGTTTTTGGTTCACTGATTTCCTGTAAAATATTGGCCTATAAAAGCCCCTGTTAACTTGACCTTGCTTGTAAAATACGTTATGAAATGTCTAAAGCTATTAGTGAGGAAAACTAAAGGCCAATGTGTGAAGGACAGGGACATCTTTCTCCACATTTAAATAACTCAAGTACCAGATTAGAGTGTATATGAAGCCAAGGTCAAATAATTAATGCTGATTCTTACAAGCAATTTCCTTGGGTTACTAAGTATTAGCAATTCTGGAGCTGAACGAACAAACTTGATTAGAATTATAAAATTTCAATCAAAATAAAAGATTCATGGAAGCAAACAATGCGTTGTAATTTGTATTTGTACTATGTAATTCCTGTGCTGAAGTTGACAATGAGATCACAGACTAAGACTCTACTGAAAAATTCAGATATTCAGGAATCTGTTGAACAGCTAAGGAAGTGAAAGCGTGCAATACAAAGTAAAGGAATATATAATATACATCTATTACACATTCCTGAAAACTATTTACTTGTAAAAAACTTCCAGTTTAGATACTTTCAGTAGACGGGCTGAATAAACCTACTACACTAACACTTGAAAATGTAGCAAGATGATGAAATCTCAAGAGTTCTTGGGTTTAATATCTATTCTCCAATCTTCATAGAAGTCATTGAGTGCCAATCTTAAAGGTATTTGGAAAGAAAAAAAAAAAAATCTGTGGGTCGTCCCCCCCCCCCCGAAACAAATACATAGCTTATCAGGTGCAGAAATTATTTCCTGGACAGAACTGCATACCCTAACAAAACACACGCAACAGATGTGTTGGAGCATGCAAAATTCTCACTAGATAATATCAGAACAACATCTTTTCAATATGAAGATGGCCAGATACTTGAACAATGATTCAGAGATCTGGTGGAACTTCCATCATTGGAATTATTTGAAACAATTGTACAAGCCCTTGAGCCAACACGGAGCCAAAAATGCTGTACAGTGAATATGAAGCAGAACTGAGGATAACAAGGTCTCTTCCAAACAGAATCTTCTGGGGACTATTTTACTAATCTACTGCAAATGAGTAGATGTTACCACCCAGGATGTTGCTATTCTTGTAACTTGTTAGCAAGCAGTTTTTGAATTAATTTCTTGGTGACATTAAGTTTCAAGAGTGCTACTAGTTTGGTAACAAGTATACATCAATATTTTTCCAAAGTCAGCTCCTAAAATGCAACAATATTTGTTAAGAATGATTTTCAAAACTGACAGCATGTGCTCACTTCTTTTGCTTTCAATAATGTGACTGTTATTCCTCTGCCATCAAGATCACTTCAAAGAACCTGTGCAAGGATAGAACAAAGGAATTTAGGCAAACCTACCATGACATTTCCACCAGCAAACCCTCCCAGTACATTTCACTATATACAGTCCTGGTGCTGTATTGTTGCTTGTTAGGATTCAGATTTTGATGCAGATTTAAGCATTCATGGAGACTAGAAAAAATATTTGGAAGAAATTATAATAGAGGACAAAAAATGAAAGAACATCCAGAATGTAACCCTAATGCATGACCCTGAAATGAATCAAAGATAGAAAAATGTCATGAAGCAAAAAGGAAAAGCATTGTTTACATTGGTATGGTTTCCAATCATTTTCATTTTACATGTAGTTCTGTTACTTCAAATATAGAGCCTCTGGGCAAAGAAAAAGCACTGCTCAAAGCATTCTTCTTTTCCCTTGTTCTCCCAAAGAAGAGACAACAGACTCTTTGACTACATCCTCTACGGAACAAATGTTCTGCAGTGTTCAACACCATCAAAAAGAAAACGAAAGACAAAGGTGAAATCCTTTCCTTTCAGTGCAGTTGAGCAGCAGCCTTACTTGTAGAAGTTGTCAATTTCTCTCCATCTCACAGTGCTCTCTGCCTACCCCTGACCTATCACTCCCTTGCATCCAAAAGCTGTATTTCCAATCCCCAGTGTTTTATAACACTCCTTACTATCTCACACTCTTCTCTGAAATAAAGGCAGACTGAACATTCAGAGTGAGCTCATGTGTAGAAGGAAACAGTTCAGTGCTGTCTTGAGTCTTCTTACACAAAGAATTGCTATTTTTTGACTCCTGTAGTTGAAAAACTGAAAGGAGAAATTTTTCTACATAGATCACATTGTTTCTTTAAGAAATGTTTCAAGCTGAATTAAAAATGCTAAATAATGCAAAGCCTGTCTTTGGCAACAGCTCAAGGGATAAAAAGAGGTTTAAAAACAGCAAGGCTTTCTTTAAAAAAAAAATAATAATTAAAGAAAGCACGATACACTTGGAGAGACTTAAGGATCATCTTTTAGAACAGAAAAGTCATAAAAAACAATGACAGTCCACAGTTCTGCTGTTAATCATGATGTAGAATGAAGAATTGAAAGAACAACATTTGAATGCATTTTTGACATAGATATCTGTAAATATGTGCTAACAGAACACCTTATAAGAATTAGTACACAGCATTATAATCCAGGTTAATCTTAGAGACTGTCATGAAAATTAATTTGTATTCATGAAGTAATTCAGAGTTAAAAACATTAATAGCTGATGTAATTAGTTAATTCCATGTGTTCAGTAAATGTTCATCTACTCATCTGAAAAGTGTAACACAAACAGTCTTAGCATCAAAAATAATCTCATGCTAGTAGTGTATATACATATAAATATATATATATATAT